>NC_051160.1:32126106-32156106 GCF_013339745.2 Dermacentor silvarum | reverse complement strand
TAACCATCTGCTGTTTTGCCCTGACCAAACTTGGTTAGGGCAACTATGCAAAGTTTACTAGCTCGTCGCGCTTGGGAGGTTCGTTGGCGACTCGTACAACGCGAAAATTTAGGGGCGAACTTTGCGGAGCTTCTGCGCAAAACGTTTTTTCGCTATTGTGGTTTCAGGGTAGTCTCTGAGCTAATCAATACATTGCGCATATCAAACGCTGTAGTAGATTCGACACATCGCAGCACAGCCCGGACGATGCGTCATCGACTTACGAAGTTGTCCAGATATTCAAGAATAACGTGCGAGAATAAATACTTAATGGAATGCCGGGCTGCTTAAGGCAAAAAGAAAGATACACTGTAGTGATCTTGGCAGCCAAGTATCATTTACTTGGCGTTTTTTTGGCAATATTAGCAGTGATGATACGTTACCCGTATAGGCTCGGGTGCTTTTTCATCCTTTAAAAGGAACAAGTGTGAAGCATGCTGTTGCGCACAAGCTAGGCGCGGAAGTTAGAGTTCGATAGCCAACGCTTTCATTGCAAGATGTTCAATTACTATAATTGCGTTCGGTGTGTTTCATGCGTTAGACGCTCTCTTTATTACCTAGTAAACACAGGCGCACAGTAAACGCGGACAGCGTCATTAGAACGAATTACTTACAAAAGAAGCCAGTTTCTAGGGGGGCAACATTGTGCCACGATAGCAAATCTAGGCCCGACGTGTCATCTATATCACCCGCCAACTCTTGCGGTGGTTAGGTAACTTATAATCTTTACAACGATAGTTGAGCCTGCGAGGACCACACGAATACGTCAGCTCTCCTGCCACGTGCAATTCAGAATTTCATAGCAGCTGGCAGCAAATAGTTTTCCCTTCAGACGACTGATTCTGTCTAAAACACCTGATTATGAAAAAAATATGTCTTCTAGAGACGCCGTGAAATATGTTCGAAGTGCCCCTAGCTATCGCTGTAGGTTATATTCTGTTTACAGCTATCGCTATAAAGAAGGCTTAGCGCCTCGAAAGCGAGGGGGGCTCTTTGAAATTTACTCGACACTCACTTCGTTCCGCAGAGCTCTGTTCAGCCTCGACAAACCTTCAACTCAAAGTAAGTGGGTTTAAACAAATCCTCCGCGTACAGCAAACGAGACAGCGAGGAGACAGCTTTCAAGAGTGAAACGCGAGGCCCCAGAAATTGGCCGCAGTCCACTCGGAGCATTGCGGCGGCCCGGAGACGACAAACACTCCGCGGAACAACCGCCGAGAGCCCTTCCTCGCGTACGGATAAAAACCATCGTCACCCACCGCCCGTCTGTCCGTCCACGCGTGAACACACACAGACACACGTAGTGCTAGATACGCCACATCAAACTCTCCACGGCCAGCCACTTCCCAACCTTCCCCGCCTCCCGTCCTCCTCTTCCTCGTCCGTTTGTCCACACGGCAGTCAAGTCCTGCGGAGAAGCCAACCAAACGGAGCCTTTCTTGCTCCGGGAAAAAAGAGGCCCTTCTATTGCGTCCGAGCGCAAACATCGGACTGAGAGGAGCGGGTACTTTGGCCCCGGTCTAGAGGCGAAGGACCCCTTGTCTCACGCCACGATGAGTGCCTCGAACGTTAATCACCTCCCCGTCCACCGGTGAAGTCGATGGGAGGCACTGACGTCCGCTCTCTTTGCGCCGCGGCTCGCACTCTATGAGAAACTCACTGCGCAGGGCTACCCTGTTGCCGCTGCGGGAAGCTAGCTGTTGTCTGGGAAGAGGAGTGGTAGTCGCACTGAAGCTGAGGCGGCGAGGCCAATGGCCTGGATGTCGCGACGTTGTGGCAAGTGCGAAAGTGGGAACGAAGGTATAGGTGGCGTGGACTGTACAATCCGGTGGCTGTTTGCCGGCCCTTTACGTAAAGACCGACAGAGAGAAAGTGCACTATTGAAGGAGTGTTAGATACATTACAGTTCGGTAACAAAACAGCGACTATAGCAAACGCGAATGCCTCGTCATAGCTTTCGTTATGGTTCATTGAGAACATTGGTGGTATGCTGTGCTTCTTTGTTACGAACGTCATCACGTATTTATGGTGCTTTTTAACAGTTCCTCAATTAGATGACTGAAGCTTGTTTTCTAGCTTGTCAGGTGAGTTCCCTCATATTCCCTTTATTCTTTTTTTTCTTTTTTTTTGTATCCACCATACTCTTCAGACGGGCAGGTGCCAGAAGCTCACTGGTGCAATATGTTCAGCGTTGTTTTCAGATTTCGGAGGAATCAAGTTCAATACCAGCTGATGGCATCTGTTTATATGCCTAAATCGACGCTCACGGCTGTCACATTAATGTTTTTGGTTACGCACAAGCATAAATTACTTGGAGGTACAAGGTTTCTTAAAAACTGAAGGTGCTTTCAGAAGTGGGCTTCTCCCCCTAATACATCTCAGAATGGAGAAGCCGACTTTACTTACCTGCATTTTGAGAATTGTGACTGCACTCATGGACAGATACAGAAACGTATCGCAAGTGACATGTACAGCTGCCCTCAGAATATTTCGGAGCGCGGAAAATGAGAATAAGTTCAATTTTCTGGCGACTTCACCACAGAGTGTGAAATGTATGTCAGAAATGTGCTGATTGTATGGAGAAGTATCAACTCTACGTTTCGCTTGAAGAACCTGTGCCTAGGCAGCGATGAAATTTAGATTTTACTCGGATCCCGTATGCCGAAATCTTTTGACGGAGGGGTGATAGGATTTGTCTCTGACATTTATGTATGCCCAAAACAAGTAGGGGAGGAGTCGACCTAGGTGCATCCGAGGAGCATTTAGACAGTGGAAACGACTTATAAAATATGTTCATTTGGCAGTCAAATGTTGTGGACCAGCCGGCGACGAAAGATACAAGCATCTCCAAGGTGATCAAATACATAAATAAACGATGATAAGCACAAAGTAAGCGATCTGCTAAAATATTTTCGTGAGCCCTCCATTGACGTCCAGTTATGAACTTCGAAGTAGTTACTGCCACGTACCACGTAATACTTTCGGGTTTAAAAGCGAAGCCATTAAGACACTTCTCTCAGCAACAATAATTGTTCGCACGCTTTCACTAATTTGCACTATTCTTCGCGACAGCAAGAGTATTTGAAGCGCGTTCGCCGCGGTAAGTTCGGTGAATAAAAGGTAATTACGGAGCATTAAACAACTGATATAATCATTTGATACCGCACAACCGTATTTTTTAGGAAATACATAACATATTAATATAAGACGTTCACTTAGTAGAAACAAAAGATATGAAAGACCGCTACACTTTCGGCTAGTTTATTCACCGCCTAAAGCCGAGCATCAATGCGCATATACATGCACGTGCACGGGCTGCATATTGCATATAATCCACCAATGAGTTATTGAGGCGAAAGCTTCATGGTGAGGTCTCCGTTTCAAGGTCGTTTCAAAACCACGTCGTTGGCACGAAATGGTCCTCTTAGGATAGGAGGAGATAATGCGCACCAAACCGCAATGAAGGGTGGTAGAATGGTTAAGCAAGTGAACTGAAATGATAATGGACATACAGAGAGGTGAATGAATTAAGAGTGAATTGAAGGGGTTTATTTGGGTGATAGGAGTCGAACGAAATGTAATGATGAGATAGAATGAGCTAAGATAATGAAGAATAAATGAGAGTGAATTAGGAGCGAATGAAGGTGAATCAAGTGGTGATAGGGCGAATCAAGTAATGAAAATTGGAAATTTGGAGTAATAGAGCAAACCAAGTGTGATGAAAGTAAAACCAAGATGATAGAGTGAATGAAGGTGAACCAAGCAGTGACAGGGTGAATAAAGAGTGAATTAAGAGTGAATCAACGGGTTATGGAGTGGGGAAGTGACTCGCAAAAATATATGTGAGATTTGAGGGTCCAAGTGAGCGTGACTCAGCAAAAAAAGTGCTGAGTCATGGCTAGAGTTTGGTGAATCATAGGAAGGGTGACTTGCAAAAAACCATGTTGAGTTGCAAAAATTACTGTAAATTGTGGTTTCAGAGTGATAATGGTTCAGCAAAAAAAAGTGGTCGTCTTGTCATTGAGTTAGCAGCGCTCGGGCTTTCGCCTTCAAGTCGTCTTAGTTCTAGCATAAGGGACCCCTAGTAATTGTTTAAAACAACTATTTATCGAGTTAATCAGTGATAGTTCTACAATTTTCGACGCCCACTGGCGTGATTTACGCATTGACCAGAAAGAAAACGCAGTTTATTAAAATCTTCGGTGAAACGCTCCGCATAACAACGTAGGCAGCCCGCAGGCGTCTGTACTTCGCCTCACCAACTCCATGTAGTGCAGCAAAGGCTAGGGCCAGTGTACGTTGAGCAACAGGAGCCGATTATATGTTCCAGAATTATTGAGAAGGGCTCGCCAATTGCGCGCTACTAATTCGTACTTCAAGCTTCGATTGCTTCCGAAGTTTCCACTCAGCCGCGCGTCTCTCGGAGAGCGAACAGAGGTAGACCATAAGGAGAGCTTTTCCACTCGATTTATTTTCTAGATGAATGAACGCAGCCTGCAGTTTTTCCCGCACTGCTTCAATTATTGACGTGCAGTATATCTCCCTCGACAAGTCGCTGCCCCTTCTTCCACTTACGCGTGTGATTCGAGTAAGCAGATCTTATTCGCGAAGTCCAGAATCCGCTCTCGGAGAGCGATTCGGGTCTCTGAATCTCCGATTAACCACTTCGTTTCTCTCGTCGCCGTGGGCCTCACGGTGTTACGTGGCGAAACGGGAATACGTGCCGCGCCGAGTGCTTTTCGTAATTGGTGACAACCGGTCGCAAAGCCACGGGTTTTCTCGCGGCGATCGCGAGTCTCTCGGTAACGAGCTGCCGTTCGGCGATGCTCTCGAAACCCGCGAAAACGCTGCCCTCCGCTCGCTTTCGATGATCGTTCGCGATCCTTCTGCGTGTACACCGTGCTAGAGAGCGGAGAGTGTCGTCTGGCCCACTGTTTCCAAACATCTAGCGCACACGCGTGTTTGAGTGGGCTGTCATCAGTCTAGCGAGGCGAAAGATCGCTCCGCGTGGTCTGCTCGTGCCCGTGCGCGCGTCGTCTGGCGATGTTGAGCACACCGTTGGCGAAGCAGTCCGCATGGAAATAGATGTACGCATTTCTAGACTGTCCGCGAAACAGTCTATTCCCCCCCTTCGGGGAACTCGGAAGCCGTTTCTGCTTCGATGCTGCAGAAAACTCGGGCCCTAGACTACCGGTGTGACTCCTCAATCGATGTTGACGGTGGTTAGTACCAAGAAAGAAGAACGAAAAAAAGAAAGAAAGAAGGAAAGAAAGAAAGAAAGAAAGAAAGAAAGAAAGAAAGAAAGAAAGAAAGAAAGAAGAAAGAAAAACCGACAACGCCACCAGAATAGGCATGTACACAAACAGACTGACAACATGCATCACCAGATTGCTTACCAAAATGCTTCAACAACTCTCCCAGGCTTAGCCTAGCCTGCATTGCCAGGCTAGAGGGATCAGAAAGCTTGCCATGTAGAAGGGTAATGGAAGCAACGCCACATGCATCAACGTCCGACACAAACAAATCGTTTACTTCATGGTACTGAACAAATAGCTAGCAAATCTATGCCCTCTCGATTATAGTGGCTGGGCATGATTACACGGTACTGCAAGAAAAAAAAGAAGAAAAAAATGAAACTTGGCGTTGTCGGACATCTTTCAATGTCGTCTTCCAAATGGCAAAAGATAACCAAAGGAACCGTGTGCTGGGCATGTTGGTAATCCGTACTTGAAACTACAACGCAAAACTACGGTACATTTAAGGGTACTTAATCATGTGTTTTTAATCAAATTTATTTTTTATGTTTCAGCGCTGTGTACGTCCTGTCTTTCTTGTATCGTGTAACTTCGCTCTGTAACTTAAAGATAATCGAATGCCTTTGGTACTAAGAGTCTTTATAGCCCTTTGAGACACTTTCCAGAGAGGGCGTGAGAAGCGTTCTTTCGACCACCACATGTGCAGCGGGACTCGTCCATTTCCGTCGTATCCAATGTGAGTTTGCCGAAGTAGCTATTCGGTCCTAAGTGAGCACAGCGTAGACGAACAAGCACGCTTGATCACCTCATTCGTGATTCTCAAAACTTCAAACACCTAATCACCGGACCACTTATCGCATTCGAACGGCACACTGAGAGATATTAGAAGTTACGCGTGTTCCCGCTACGTCGATTCTCTTTACCCATCAGCTTCGCAGTGTGGGAAACAGACGAATGGGCTCGTTCTTAATAGACGTCATTAGGCCGAGACCCATCCCCACGCGATCTTGAAACGCATATAAACGAGACCCGTACTAAAGCTGTGACCGTACAGCGGGGTGATTATAAGTTCGCAACCTCGAACAATGTGACCTGCTCTCGCCACCTTATCCACGCTCGCTTCTGCCAAGCGAGTATTGAAGTATTTGTTCTCTTTTATTTTATTTTACTTTGAGCAGCAGGGTGCCTGATTTCGATTCCTGCCGTATCCGGGACACAAACGAGTTTTCAGTGTGACGCGCTGCGTCGATGTACTTCAGCAATATACTTTGGTGCTAGTTCATCAACATGAGAGGTTAATTAAGCTATAAACTTTCTCTCAATTGCATTTTCCTTCAGTCGCTTCACCCTAGTACCCGGGAAATGATGCCCTAGAAACTGGCTCGTTCTCTTAAACGTGTTCTGTTTGCGACTTTTTTTACAAATTCTTTTATGAAAAAAGATAACATCATCGTGATTAACAATGACGATATCATCATCAACATCATAATCATCATCAATAACAAGAACAACAACCAAGTACGAATGCCACAGCGAAGCTGCAAACTTTTCAATTTTAGATTCTTGATAGAGTAAGGTAAAAAAATTACACCAGAACACGAGGCCTGCGCACTGTGCAATCATAATCATTGTGGGGGTTCTCCGCTCAGGCGGTAGTGATTCATGCAACACATAATGAGGGTCTTCTGCCACTCTAGTTAATAGAAACAACGAACTGTCGATAAAGCATAATCACTCAACACTTCGGACCCCGGATTCAATAGAGGAGGCCAACTTAAGCTCGAACGCTCATCAAAGCCTCAATTTGAGCGGCGCATAGACGCAACAAATAAAAATAAATAAAGAACAACAACAAAAAAGGAAAGAAACCGTTCATTCATGAAGAAGGTCGAGGTTCAGAGGTGAGGGGAAGATAGGAACTGGTGAAGAGAAAAAAAGAAAGAGCGCTAGGAGAGCTAACGCTACCACACCCCCTAGAACGAATAAAAAACTAAACAAAAAATAAAACAAGGTGTTGTGCACCTGAACGCTTTGACAGAGGCAAGCAACGTAGCACACGGTGCCAAAAAGAGCCTATTTTAGAAGATAAGGCTTCCTAAATCTTCCTTCGCCTGTAGAGGCGAGCCTCCTTTGTTTCGACGTCGCCTGAGACGCAAACAATGCGGGACTGATTGGGCACCCCCCCCCCCACTCTCTCCCCCCAACCTCTCAATTCCTTCTCTTTCGTCGCCACCTTCTCGACTACGCGTCACGCCAGAACGGACCCAGAAGAGAGCCAACGCGCCAGCCAGGGCTTAGGCACGCAGCTCTCCTACAAGCCCCACACTATACAAGGCACGCTCAGGTTTCTTTTGAGGACGCGGCGACGCTCCGAGTGTTTTATTGAAGGCGCCCTACTCGTTGGCTGGGTTGAAAAGGACGAGGTTCTTTCAAAGTCGCGTCGCCTGCCTAGCGACGGCAGCTTCTACCGGCTAAATCGGCTGGCTGCGTGCGCGTTCCCGATGCTCGAGTAGAGTGTTACGCGCCTTAATTGCGGGACGCGCACTCACTCGCACGCTTGGAGTGTCGTCTGTCACCTTGGCGAGGCGGCGGGGACGTTTTCGAGCAACCGAACCGCAAAAAAGCGTTGCGCGGATGTAATTGGAATGTCTCTTTCGGGCGGGCTGGTGATTCCGCCGGTTGCACTAGCGAACATGACACTGAAAACGGCCATAGCTGTGTAATGTATCGGAAGCGTTGCGGCGGAAATGTTTAATTAAAACGTCTGTCTGTTAATTTCTTGTAGCCTTTTTTTTGCTGTAGACCTCTATAGACTTTCTGCTAGTCTAAATATTTGTCTTATTTCAGTTGATTCTTATAGCAGTATTTTTCTGGTCAGACAGCTAAGCGTTTGTGCTTGTTACAAAGCGACCGACCCGCCTTTCCTAAGCATTCCCTTTCTTTATGTTTGCCTTTTGCACAAGCTAAGTTCCCCGTATCTTTTTCTTAGTATCCATACCGTGGAAAAAGGGAAACGAGTGTGGAAGCCACCGGAGTCGAGTCCCGAGCGTTCTCCACGTGTTCTCCACAGTGCCTGTAAAGCGTGCTTTGCCTGCACGGCGTTGGGGTATTGTGGTAGAGACAAACAATGCGCAAAATCTTTGTTGTGGTTGTTGTTGTTTTAAAACGGGTTTGCTGTGTACGTTCCTGCCTCCTTTCTCTTACGCCGGCGAATCTCGCCGTGATCATCAAGTCGTCGTCGTCGTCGTCAGGTCATCTCCTCGGCTTCACTGCCACCATAGGGTCAGGAGATACACAAAACTGTCCACCACCTGGCCTTGGATTAGAATTGACGCCCCTATGGCATTGTGCAGTGAAAAGATTGACGCACTAATCAGTGGGCTATCGCGCCCGTTTTGTTAATTTTCGCGAGGTTTAGCGTGCCGCACAGACTCGAAGAGTGGCTGCATCAAATGCCGCAACAGGCACTATTTGTAGCGGACGAATGCGACCTTGTCTGCATCGCAAGGAAGTTGCTCCTCAGAAGGTACGTGCCATAGGTTGAAGACGACGACGACGACGACGACGACGACGACGACGACGACGACGACGACAACAACAACAACAACAACAACAACAACAACAACAACAACAACAACAACAACAACAACAACAACAGCGACGACAACAACAACAGCGACGACAATGCGGCCGCATCCGCTATGATAGCCTGCCGCAGTTGCAGTAAACGAGTTCAAAGCGAGAATAATTGCTGAAGCGTGCTGATACTTCCTTAATTGAAAAGAAATAAAAAGTGGTAGAAGGGGAACGGAGGAAATCAATACTGCAAGAGAGAGTCGAGCGAGGGGTAGTCTACAAACGTCTACGTTAGGCTACACTGGGCTACATTCAACGGCATTTACAGAAGTTGCGATGACAGTGAATGCAACATGCGGGCGTTGCAACATGAGGTCGAGCACAGGTTGACAAAGGACATCGTATTTTTTAGCTATCCAATTCAGACTGTAATTTTCCAAATTGTTTAACAGATAGGTAGTTATCGCTCTTAATTCGCGTCGCGCAAATTAAGTCACGCGAACAGGCTCGCAAGTTCCCAGCCCGAGTCCTTCCATTACGAGCGTCAATAAACAAGCTACGTGTAAAAAAAACGCCCTAATCAAATCGCACGAAAACCTGACAGAAGAAGCAAGTCGCATTATGAAGAAGGCTTACTTCTATACGGGACGACATCGCACGAAAGCGAAAGCAAGCATTGGCAAAAAGAACACACACACCAAAGATGGGGTGACGACATTGTTCGCATACAAGAGAATAATACAAATAAGTAAAGAAAAGTAATAAGAGTGGCAAAGATCCGGTAATGCCGGCAGAAATTAAAAGGCTGCTTGAGGATTAGCCGGGACAGGGAAGAAAAGGAAGCAGTTATAAAATAAACCACGGATTTTGAGAATATTCAAGGCGACGATTGCTGCGCCTTTCCCCACTTCAGGAACGACAAGCACATCACGTTGAAAAAAAAAACAAAGAAAAGAAGGCTTACTGAAAGAGAGAGAGAGAAAGAACACGTTACTTTTGTTTGAGCCTCAGAGAGACCGAATCATCCCAGGATTATCTAAGACTCCGTCAATTTTTGCTGCCGCTTTCTCCCGTCTCCAAACTCGTCATCTGATTTCCCCTCAGCCCTTCGTGCGTGCAGCGCACGGCAAATAAACAGGCTCGTTTCGTCAGCCGACATTCTATTTTGTTTCTTCTTTTTTTTTCTGCATTTCGAGCAGAGCGCTCCGCATACAAAAGGGGTGACGCAGCGAAGGAAGGAGCGACGAATTCGCAACGGGAAACAACGCGCACCGGTGCCGGGAATAAACAAGAACAACGAACAGCGATAACAACAACAAACAAAACAAATAAAAGTAAGGGAGAATGCAAGCTTGCGTGCTCTACAACAATGTCAAGAGCAAAAGGGTTGTTGCGCGGAGGGATAGGGTAGAAGTGAAAGATGGGGTGCCGCAGCCGGGTCCAGATAACGGCACGGACGGGCAGGAGGGCGCGAAACGCAGATTTTCAGCGTCGAAAAGCAAACGTCGGAGTTGGGGGAGGCTTAGGAGAAGGAAGAGGGAGGGCTGAGGGAGGGGACAAAAAAGCAGGAAAAGGGCAGGAAAGAAGGAGTTTAGAAGAGAGGATATCGGGACGTCGTCGAAATAAATCCGTCACAACCCCCTTCCAGGAACGTGAACTCCTCGGCGATCTCTGACAAGCGTTGCCCTGCTTAGTCCATTCTTTTTCTTATCCTTACGCGAGGTGGAGACGCGTTCTCTCGCTCTCAAACTTGTTCTTCTTTACAGAGACACTGATTCTTCCCAACACTGTCACCGAGGCACTGTTCTACTGTTTCGTAAGAGAAGGGATTGCCTCATCTCCATCGTTGGCGCCGATAAGTTCTTTCCTGAGGGGTCCTTGCGGTCTTTTTGTGCGCGGGAGCGTATAAGTTGAGCCGTTCAAATCTGGCGGGCGACAGTGTGCGTCTGTGCATTGTCCTTATTTTTTTTTCTCCACGCGTCATCAGCTCCGTACGCGGCGGCAATCATCAGCGCAAAACCGTATTCTTTTCTTTTGTTTGTTGCGAGAAGAGATAACAAACAAACAAACAAAAAATGTTGGGAATGCAGGGAATGGAGGGGGGATTTCTCTTTTTGACTTTCGATTGGGCGAGAAGAAAGAGACGACCAGGTTCTTTTCGAAAAACCGAGGGTTGTGACTGCGCCGTTTCCTTTCGCGCGGGTTTTCGCAATGGGAAAACGCGAGGGGTGCGTCGGAGGGAAGAGAGGGGGACGTTTGTTTTTGCAGGACGGCGTCCTTAATGAAGCGGAGCGTTAATGCGAGTTTATTTTGCTTCGACGACTCTTTTTCTCACACCATGCCCTCGTGGGTTATTCGCAACAGAGTGTTGCGCCCTTTTCGGTGCGAGTAGCGAGTGACGCGCCCACGAGACGGCACCCCTCGTGTGTCTGTCCAGGCGTGCTAAAGCGTCATCTCTGTATAGCGCGCGTGCGCGCGAGCGTCACTTTTATTCCAGGAGCGATGAAATGCGCCCCCCCCCCCGCCCCCCCTCGTGTCATACCATGCACACATAAACATACTCGCTAACCCAACCCCGATCATACGTTGCTCCTGACCCCCGAAACCCTTTTGCCACTTTCCTGGCGCCACTCTTGCATTTCCTCCCGTTTTCCCTATCGGCTGTTCTCTTTTTGTTTTTATTCTTCTAGTTTTGCCCCGCCGAGACAATTAAAACGAACTCTTCGCGCAACGCGACGTTCGACTCGGGCTCGCGCGCTGTAATTTACTCGCGGCTCATGCTGGGGAAATGCAGCTCCTCCCTGAAGAAAGACGCTTTATTTACTTTGGGGTTAGGTGAGCCGTGGAAAAACCTTTGTTTCTCGTTACGTTTAAGTTTTCCTTCGAAAGTATCTTCCTTTTTAACGTCGGCGGAGTTTGGAGAACGTGCCGTACTATTCTTTAGTTCGTAAATGCGAATTTTCAGAACCGAAGATTTACTTTTCCCTCTTACCCCTGTAAAGGGTGTAAAGGAAAAAGAGAGTAATGAGTTCTCGAAGCAGGCTTTCCTACAAACGCCCAACTTGCCCTCACCAAGATGGCCGCGTATCCTGCTAGTAGCACTGTTAAGGTTGATACAGGGCGTTTCGAGATGTTGGACCATGCTGGAAACAGAGGGTGACAGGAATAATGTCACCAGTTCGCATGCTGACGGCTTAACTACGGTTCTAGTCCGAGGTCTTCGTTAAGTCTGACGGGGTGTGCGGATAAGCGCACTTGCGGGTTTAGCGTATCGTCCATTGTGTTTCGGCAGCCAAGTGTGCTAACCTTATCTTCAGTGCCCGAGAGGCCTTGTTATTCACACTATCAGATTTATACCACCATAATCAATTTCAGATGCCTTGGACGTATATGTTAATGCAAGAAATGCTAGGGTGTTCGGAAATGTAATAAAAGTAGCCTATGATGCCAACAAAGACCGCGAACTGTATTAGCGCAAACTTAAGAAGGTTAGAAATTCCATTTTGTTGGTACGACATACTAAAGGTAAAGTACGCAAAAAGAAGACACACGAATGGGAGGAAAACATGTCTACATGTACAGGTACTTATGATCTCATGAGCTCGTGTACTCCCTCTGTCCGTGTGCTTCTTTTGTGCTTTACATTCAGTACTAGTGCACGATTTATGCTTTAGTTTAATAAGTCTGCGCTAGAAAGCAAATGGTCTCGACAAGGGGAGCATTTGTTGAAAACAGTATATTGTTATTCCAGAAGCTTACGTCGAAACCACTCATAGTTATCTAATGAGTCGCAGCGAACAATCCAGCAGCCCACCAGACTCGCGGCCAGTCTTCAATCACTGCATCCGAAAGCTGCACGAAGCCGGTGTCACACATATGAGGCGAGATAAGAAGGACTTCAGTTCGCGTCGCTAATTACGTGCAGTGTCAACGAACTCGGGAGGAGTTCTTTCAACCTTGGACAGTTCTTACACTCGGCATTTGTTACTTTGAGCGAACTTATATATAACAGTAGAAACTAGGTGGGGTGATGAAATTAGGAAATTTGCAGGTGGAAATTGGAATGAGCTAGCGCAAGTCAGGAATAATTGGAGATCGCAGAGAGAGACCTTGGTCCTGCAGTGGACATAAAAAATAGGCTGCTGCTGCTGCTGTAGCTGCTGCTGCTGCTGCTGCTGCTGATGATGATGACGACGACGACGACGTCGATTATGATGATGATGATGATGGTATATAACAGCTAGCCTCCTTAGCGAAAAGAGCAGACGGCGAGTCTAAATAGACAGGCAGAACAAGGGAGCCTGTGTTTTTGAGCTTGTAAGTTTTAGGCAAGTTGGAAACGTCCAGCAAGATGGTGAGTACAGTGCAGACGACGGCACAAAAAAGCTTGGGACAGACGGAATAGGAAAAAAAAAAACATACGCGACCAGAAAACCAGATTGGACATGTTCGCTGTGGCCTTTCTTGCTCGAGCTGTTTGACGACCAACATTGTCAACAACCAAGGCGATGGAACAAGACAGATGTTACAGAAAATACAGGCTCCCCGTCCATATATTCAGAACGACACTTGCTCTGTGTCCGGTCTCTTTATTTCTCTATTCGTCTGCCTTTCCCGGTTCGTCTGCTCCTTTTTACCCCATGGTCTGCGCCATTCTTCACGCTAACTTGTGCACAAGACAGCCATGCACAGGCTCACCACTTTCTCGTCACTCCCAAAATCATCGCCTTCCTTCGGAAGCCATCGATATTCCTCCAATCGTTTGGAGCCACCGATCCCTCCAGTTCGATAAAGCCCACAAACGCGCGCACAAGCCGCACACGAACAAAGCCGCGTCAGCCTATAAATCTATAAGCCCACTATCTTATAAAGACTGGCACGCACCGTCTCTCAACTTCCATAACGCTGCACAGTTATAATGACCAAAGTATACGAACGGAGTTTGGAAGGGTCGAAAGGGAACGTCGACATTTTCAAAACAAGGCGAACGGGACGACGACTCGAGATGTCATCGGCGAGACACGGGATTCGAGACTCCTCCGCAAGGAAAAAGGGAGGGCATCTCCCTACGACGACACGAGAAGCGAAGATGGAAGGGAAGAGAAAGGCTAGTGGGAAAGGAAAGGGGGGGACGAAGGGCCGACGCAATCCGAGCGCCTCGAAATGAGTTTTCGTTATCGGCTACCCAGGCGGAACGCAAAACTTGGAGGAAAAGACCACGAAGGCTCGGACGGAGGGAAAGAGGGAAGGTGGGGAGGAAAGGAAGCGTCCGGAGACCCCCCCAGAGTGCGAGATCCAGCTAGAGAGGCAACGAAGCGACGCGCTTATCGCGTTACCCCGGCGTTCGTTACGCCTGCGCGCTGGGCCGCCTTCAGACGCGACGGCTACGACGACTGACTTTGAAGGAGGAGGGGAAGACGCGGGTGCGATCGGTAGCCGCGAGTACGGGGTGTATAGTTTATAGCTTGTGCGGAGAAAAAGACAGATCGATGATGTCGCGCGAGTCGTCTTGCGTCGACGGGCAGTCGTCGCTCTGTTATCGATAAACAATTACGCGAGCGCTCGCACGGCCGTCCCTTTTTCTAGGTTGCGCCCGAGTCCGGGGAACGATCAGCTGCCCTGTGCGCAGATACCGAGGAAACACCGACCGACCGACCGACACGACCGTGGATGAGCGTCGATCAAGAGAGCGTGCGATGTCACGGCAGTGATTTCGTTTTTTTTTTCAAGGCAATGTACGCGACTGGACGAAAGACAACGCAACAGGAAGTCGAGGTGCTCACCTGGTCTGAGACGCTCGTCAGAAAGAAAACAAACGAGCAAAGAAAGGTAATGTGGGTTTTCGGTTTCCAGAGTGCAGCCGCAAGCGTGTAATGAAGGTGGATCAATGACCAATAATTCTCGGTGTGAAGGCGTCGTTAGTGGAAATGGAAAAGAAGAACAAAAGAAACCGCGGAACAAAACTGGAATTATCTAAATATTTTTTTCATCCAGGTGAGGCGTAATCGGCACGTTGCTGGGAATTTAAGAAGTACTGTTGTCATCTGCTCAGATGTGCCAAACGACGCAGACACGGCTGCCAGTAAAGCCTTGACACTGCCTGAAAAAAAATCACGCAGAAACTCCTCTGGGAGTTGTCTGAGTATGCGTAAGCATTGTGCAACTTGATCATCTCCACGCAGCCCGGTTTCATTATTAATGTTATGAAACTTGATTCGACCAGCATAAACCCTTATTAACAGTCATCGGTAGCTATCAACCTTATCGAACATGATCCGACCCTTACCAACTCTTATCGGTCCTTATCAACGCGGATGCCCAGCGAAGCCTGTTGCAAAACCACCACTACAATTACTGAGGGGTGTATGCAATGCTTTTATTGGTGGTTTGGATGCTTCTTTTGACCTTGTTCTTTATTGAAAGGCATGCTGTGCTGTGTGTTGGATGGGCGATTTCAATGAATGTATACACTGTTCGCTTCACTTTGATAAGCGCTTGTAGCCACTGCCTTACGTGGGTATGAGCCATTGCATTCGTCTTACGTGACAGACAAATTTCTCGTTGGGTAGGCATAGAAATGCTTACGCATTTATAAAAGTTACTCACTGATTTTGGTAATGAATCGGCACACTCGTTTTGATTGGTTACAGTAAACTTGTGACTTGGACTAGTATCATATTGTGTCTGCCCGTAAAGAAATAATATAAAAAATATAGGCTTTAGATGTATTACGCCTCTGCAACAGTAAAGAGGCCTCTCTTATCGTGAGATGAGGCTTGGAAAGACAGAATACCCGCAAGAACAAAAAGATGGGATCTACGGCTTTGTCTTGTTTCAACTTGATACCATATGGCCAGCATAACTTGCGCAATCATTGGCTTACAATTGAATCAGTGACGAAAGATATAAAACAAATTAAGAGATACAAAACAAAATAATTAAAATTAAAACAAGACCCTTCCCTTTTCAGAGCTGAACGGGTTTATGCCACGGGCGATGGCCAAGGGTAGGTCACGTTTCTTCTGATGGCGATAATCCGTGATATCGTATAATTTTTATTTCCACGTTCTGCTACCCGTGGCGACACATGCAAACAAAGCTTACTTAACAGTAAGTGTTAACAACGCACGCGCGCGTGCGTGTGCGTGTGCATGTCTGTACGTACGTGCGTGTGTGTGTACGAGCACATATCACGTTTTGGCTTGTAGATGCGGAGTGTTCAAGTTGCTTATCAAAAATATTCACTAATTAACCATATCATTATTATTTTCAAGCACCTGTTTTAATTGCAAATTGACGCCGAGCAGCAGTGAAATCATGTCTGCTTAGCACAAGTCCAAAGACTAGCACCAATTTTGAAATATCCGCCTGCTATACCTCCTACAAAGCACATTGGCGTTACAGTTAAGATCCCAGCTTTTGGGAAAACGTTAGACGGAACGCCCCATGTCTTTCGTAGCACGCTTTAGCGTTGGATATATTGAAAGGAGTGCTATACTTACAAGTTCTGTTAAGCAATCATGTATTCAACACTGCTCATCAACAATTTCTCATTTGGAACCTGCGCCAGAAAGTGAATAATTTAGGAGTATTTAATAAAACGATTCTTAAAAATTATTCACCTTCCCACTGCGATTTGTCGCGCAAGCAACATTCGCCTCCTAATTTGAGGCACCTAAAAAGGCAAAAGAATGCTATCTGTCACAGGTGATTAAAAAAAATTTTTTTGGTTCGGTGTAAAAAAATAAAATAAAAATGAAGTAGTACGTCATCTGCAATCCGTTGACAACTTGACAGCATGGTAACGAGGCGTATACAAATTGTTCATGCGCTGGCCCTCGTCTCCGACACGTGTTATTTATGTTTGTTATTTATCACTCGAACGTGGTTGCATAGACAAAGCAATCCGTCTTTTCACCCTCGTGCATAGTGTTCCAATGCTTGCGATGCCAGACTCAAGACCTCTGCGAAGCATGCGCCTAAGTGGCGTCTCATCGCATCTCCCTTTCCCCCGCAGCTAATAGCGTTCGACTGTTTCCAACGCGAGACAGTAGTTTCTTGATGACGGCAAGAAACGTGTTAAGTGAAGACCCATTGCCGTCAAGTAGACCGACTATTGCTAAATAAACAAACCATAATATTTACAGTCGTACATCAGTCTCCTTAGTGAATTCAATGGGAAAGCATTCTGGGCGTGTCGACTATGTTGACGTCCATAATATTTCGACGTCCATGTCACATGACATTTTCACATGACGTCATCACTTGGCCATGTGACCTTGCAACTTAAGGTTCTCACTTGGTCATCTGACTATATACGGGATCACGCACTTGGTAATGTGCTCAAATTTGGCAAAGTCACTTTTGTGGATGGGCCACCCAAATTTTGGGGGTGGGCCGAGCCAATTTTGGGAGTGGGCCGGGTCGGTTTTAAACGTGGGTGAACTCAATTTTCGAATTGGGAAATGTCAATTATCTTGGGAGTGGGCCAGGTCGGTTTTCATTGACATTGGAACGTGTCGTCATCACATGGTCACGCGGGTTTTGGTACGGATGTTAACGCCGGATGCCGGATTTTCCGCTTCGTGCGACATACAATGCTTTCTCATTAAAAGGTTTACAATTGGCCTTCTTTCCAAGCATTGAACGAATCTCTGCGTCATTGCCCCGGCAACGCTAATCAAGATGTTAACGTTCGTCCGCGCTATGTATTGTTTTGTTATTTTTTTACATACACAGTACAATACCTGCGTCATCGCTGAGGCGTACCCGAGCCGTCGTCATCCATCAGCTTAGCCCACTCGACTTAATTTGAAGCAACTGCAGGAGAAGCTCGTTGAATGTGCAACTTTCGGGCTGGCCTGTTTTGGTCTGTCGCTACAAAAGCATCTTACGTGGTTTAGCTCATCAAACTTTCTTTTTTTGTGTATCTGCTGCTTTTACGGATTGATGTTCCCGAACGAAAACAAGTAGAAGAAGAAAAAAATAAATAATAATAATATTATTATTAAAAATAAATAAAATAAGTTGTCACCCTGCAAAGGGTGCACCACTGCTGCAGGAGTGCTTATGTGGAGAAGCATGCTTTACGGCAAAATAAAAAAAAATAAATTGGTTGCAGGGTTGTATACGTATCGGAGAACAAAAAAGAGAAAGGAAAAAAAAGAAAAGCAAAGCTTTTCTGACTTGACGGCGCACTTAGGACAAGCAGCAAAGAGAATGAAGTATTGACGTCACAATGACAAATAATAACTTTTATACCTCAATATCGGCCGTATCTCTGAACGAAAGAGCACGAGCGCAAGGTCAATGCTCAATTCCGATATCACACGAAGCCAACAGAAAATTTGCCATGGAAAGGATAGGAAGAATTACTTGCTTCTTTTTTAAAGTAAAATGTAGAAATCATTGTTAAGGAGAATGAAAGTGGACGAGAAAAGAACTGCGCGCAGGCGGGATACCAACCCACGTCTTCGCATTACGCCCAGGCGCAGGCACAGAAGACGATGTAAAATGGAATGGAATTGAATTCTGGGGTTTTACGTGCCAAAACCACGATTTCATCCCGAGGCATGCCATAGTTGTGGACTCCGGGTTAATCTTGTCCACCAGGGGATCTTTAACCTGCCCACAATGCACGGGACACGGGCGTCTTTTTTTTTTTTTTTTTTTTGCATTTAGCCCCCAGCGCAATGCGGCTGCCGCGGCTGGGATTCGATCCCGCGACCTCGTGCTTAGCAGCGCAACGCCATAGCCGCTAGACGATTGAAAAAATGAGGAAGCTTAAGCCTCGCCTTTAAGTGTGGAACGCGACAGCGTTATCGGGCCCCGCTCGCATCGAATTTTTCTTTTTGAGTAGGCTACACTGCAACACATGTGGGAAAGCCAGCTTACAAAAACTAAGTTTACACCAATCGCCATAAAGTCGGCTTCCTTTTTAAACACAAGTGCATTGCTGGGAAGCCATTTTTTCAGGGGCAACATAAGTCGTTTATATCAAAACATGAAGGCCCTGTTACATATTAGAGGAAGAGGACGACGGCGGGGACTAGCGCGCTGAGCGCAAGCGGCTCGCTCGGGATCTCGCGCTTCTGGACTTATTCGAACGGCAAGTACGGACCCGTTGTTACTGTCCTTCGGGCAATAAACTTCCCCTTTCCAGCCCTTCTACTGCGAAGACTCCTTTGTTTTACATTTTCTGGTGCCGAAACCCGGGACCTTTAGAAACTTCTTCGTCGCTCACCTCCTATCATCATCGGTATCGTGACTGTTGTTCTATTAAAACGCCACGTTTGCTAATCGACCGCGCTTCCTGTGTGGTCCTTCGCGGGTTTCTACAAAAGGCCCTAGGACCATTTTTTTCATTATTTTAATAATTGTTAGCTGTTGCCCCGAGGCGCGCGCGTGTCCAAAAGTGCATTAGGCAGGCTAAGTCGCAGGTGGACCTTGGATGAGCTTGAAGGTCAGGTTTATGGAACCAGTTTTCTGGGTTAGTACCTGGAGTACTAGAGCTATCACTGTAAAAGTCCTGCGCTTCTTCCTCGCAGTGAACGAGCGGCCAGCGCTAGCCAGAAGCAAGCGGCAGGGCCGAGGCAGGCAGCGCCGGCCGAAGGTGCGCGTCATCTCTAGCGGCGTCACCGAGCCGCTATATGCGAAAAGAGAGGGACGGCGGCTTGTACACGCTGCCAGTCTTGGCCGGGAGCGCGCGCCTAATGGAAGAGCTCGTTAATGATCTTTCTCCTGGCCGCCTATCTTTGGCGAGGATCTTGAAAGAAAACTTTCGCTCGAGTTTTCTTTTTTTTTTCCTCTCTTTCTCTTCCTTTCTCTATCCTTGCTGCGGTTATTGGGACTTCCTTATTATAATTTTTTTTGCAGACACGACTCTCGCGTGGTCGCCGCCGTCCTCCCCAAAAACCCGATGTGAAAGAGTTGAAGAAAGGGGGAAAAGGGGGGGGGGGAGGGCGCGAACAAATAAATTAGCAGTAGCGTACGGCAAACAAACAACAGAGGTCTGGAACGATAATGCCGAGGAGAGAAATAAAAAAAGAAAGATATAGAAGAGAAGAGTGAGTTGAAAAGATCGGTGCGTGTGGTGTGCGTCTTCCGCAAGAACGGGCTCGGGCAAGGGCGCAAGCATCAAGCGAGCGAGGGCGCGTCGTTAATGAAGTTCGTCTTGATTTCGAAGCCCGTGACGCGAGAGATAATATCGGCCCACTCGTTTACTCATTCCTCCCTACAGCGTGAAGCCGGTACGGTTTCGTCTCCGAGCAACGCCCTTCTTTGGCGCGCTCGCCTCCTACGCCCGATCGTCTATCTTCCTTTTTCGTTGTTCGCGACGAAGAAGAAAGAAAGAAAGAAAACTTCGCGCGCTTACTTTAAGAAGCAAGAAGAAGCAAGAATGACCTGAGCCCATCGCAAGCCTTCTCTTTGTTGTTTTCTATGTGTGTGTGTGTTTTCTTTTCTTTTCTTTCTTCAGCCGGTGGCTTATGCCTCGCGCGACAAACAACGGAGTCTGTTTTTGAGCTGAGGTAGGGTAGAAGTGGTAGGATTGATGGTGAGCGGCTTTTTGAGAAAGTGAACTGAAAATACGTTGGGTGTTGCTGTTTTACGTCCGCTCGGTTGTTCCGTGTTTGTATTATATACGTTGTATTGTTCTCAACAAGAATTTAATTGTGGGGTTTAACGTGCCAAAAACCACGATTTGATGATGAAGCACGCCGTGATGGGGGACTTGGAATTAATTTTGACCACCAGGGGATCTTTAACGTGCCCGCACTGCATTTTGCAAATGCAAATTCAAGGAGGAACTCACTTGTCCGCTCAGATGTGCGCGTTATTACGCTCACGTTGTGCACATACAAGCGGTAAATTCACGCATCAGGCGCTTCCTGGACGGAATATTAGACTTCAGTGTTCTCTTAATTAAATTGCGGCGAACGGCACTTTTAACTTGCGGTGTTTAACTTCCAGAAGATGTACAGTGAGCTGTGAGGGAGGTCGCAGTGGAGGACTCCGGATTAGTTTCGGCAACCATTTTTTTTAACAGCGAAGCTGCGTAATTTGTGGTGCGTAGCAAGAAACTACCAAGAAAGAAAAGAAGCTTTCTTTCCGAGGCGGGATTCGAGCCCTCGTACCTCCCGTTCCAAAGCGAGCGTCGTAACCAATAGGCTATACAGCCACGCCTGTAGAGCATGCATTTATGCGGACCATGTGATTGCGTTCGAGCGTCGTCGTCTTCGTGCACAGCTGGCGCGTTCGTACGCTCGTCCTCTGCGAGGTGAAGAGGTTTTGCGCGCTATGAGAGCGAGATAGAGACGCATTTCCGGAGCGGGTCTCCTGGAATGCGGTGTCGGCTTTGGAAAGCGGTGTCGGTGTTGCAAGCTGCGCAATGCAACGCGCAGTGATGGCCGTAAGTCCGAGACGCGCGAAAAGAAATTATCATCATCATGAGTAACAAGATGACAAGTTCGCGCGCACTTCCGGAAAATGCTGGGCTACGATCGCCCAGCTTCGCTGTTACAAGCGTTACGTGGCCGAGTGCAAGGTTATTCATTTGTTTAAAGCGCATCCGAACCGCCAGTAAACTCGCGTCCTTGCATTTCGCCCCCACTGCAATGCCGGTGATTGCGACCCGTAATCGAACCCAGGACCTCGTGCACGGCAGTACAGTGCCATAAGCACTGATCCTCTGTGATCGGTAAAGGGTCAGTTCGAAGTCCACAATGAGCACGCAGTCTGTATAATAATGTAGTCATACGACCGTAGAAAAATTCCTCACAACACTTCGAGCTGCGAGGAACTCCTGGAATATTTGAGGAACTCGTGGAGACAGACACGTCCGAACACTCTCTTCTAGCCGAGCCACTTGTGTTCGAAAGATATGATTCTGCATTATCTTCTTTTCTTGCGCCCGACATTTTCTAAGAGCGTGCGTTCGGTCTCGCGGTTCTATTACCAACATGCAAATTGAGCCATCTTGTCGAATTTCGTCCTGCTGTCGTTTTCAGCCAATCAGAGACGGCGTAGTGGCCCTTTCAGCCAATCAGAACAGACAAGATGACGAATTGAACAATATGGCGGAATGCGAAAATGGCAAGGATGGCACTCCAGGGTGCTTGCTCTTCGTCGCCTCAAAGCCACCTTATCGAGCGAAACCTATTCCTTTCTTCGACTACAACGCATCCTTATGCGTTACAGTAAGGCAACTACGATGATTTAATTCATGTTTACTCCACAGGAAATGAAAAATAAATTCAGCTAAGGCGAAGCCATGCTTCCTGTCCACTTTTCCCGGTTCCTTCTGAGCCGCGGCCAGCCAGCTGTCCCCAAACACTTCTGCAAACACAGCTCGAGGAGAAAAAAAAAAAACGGCGGGGACGTCGCGCGCCTCGAAATGGGCCTCACCGTTCTCACGCACCTTACTTCCCGAGTAACGAACAAACGGCGTCAGGAAAGGCAAAGCGCGCAGAGAGGCAAGCCGAGGTCCGCAGCGAAAAGGCGTTGCGTCTCTCTCCTCCTTTTTTTTTGCGCCTGTTTGCACTGTATGCGCCAGAGAGAAAAACGAGTGCGTGTCACGAACGCGCCGCGCACGCCGCCGCCACGCCGGACCCTATGACACGCTCGGGATTCTCGGTGGCGTTCCCTCTACCGCTCCTTTTACTTTTTCTTTCTCTCTCTTTCGTTTTTTTTTATTTCACGCTTTATCGCCCGTAAACGGGCGCCACCACCGCGGTGGCAAGCTGCTTGTTTCGCGCGGGCCGCCGAAATTTAATGGGATTCGATCGAGCGGCCGCTCGACCGACGCCGACTCAAGAAGGACGCTGACGCGTCGCGCGCGGCAGCGTCAACCGCCCTGTCTCGAGGTTCGGAACCTCAACGCGCATACGACCTTTTTCATGTTTACAAACAGAGTTCCTGGAGGAGATCCGGTTAAAGCCCTCTGAAAAAACACCACACGTTACAATAGCCTGTATACTTATAGAATTCGCCAGCTGGCACCAGTTCTACTGTAGAGTTGGAGTGTTCGACAAGTGAATTTTTATGGTTACATACCACAACAACAACAACAACAACAACAACAACAACAACAACAACAACAACAAAAGGCCCGTACATGATCTCGACACATGGCGCACGTTCTTTATATCTGAACACACCCAGAATATGTGCCTACAGTATACTGATGGGCAAAATACTTCTTTTTTTGTTGGCTAACTTGACCGTCAAAAATCCAGGCCAGGGCCTTTTCTAGGGTCCTGGACGCAATGCTGCCACAGAGCTGAGAAAAAGGTATCGAGCCGCGCCAGCATGACTGGCGCGATGCGCAGCGCGCCGAGTCACTAACGAGCCGTTAAATTTTTTTTCCCACGGTTTTGGCGTGACTGTTGTGATACGCCACATAGAGGTTTCCTACTATATCATTACTAGATGGAGAACTGGAGCGGTGACCGTTCCGTTACGATGAGAATGACTGACGCATGGATTTGTCTAATTTGTGTGCTTGCGGCTTCGGATGTTCTCGTGGCGTTATATGCGGGCGGTCCCACTAAATGTCGGCATGACTGAGAAAATAATGGAGAGTTTTACGCGAACAGCCACCGCTGTATGATGATGTGTGTTGATCATGCTAGTAATGACCATTTTGCTTCTAATATTGCACAAATTATTAACTAAATAAACTTAACGGGCTAAATCTTAACTTACATATTTGATAAGCTGCCAGGGCGAAAGTTGTGGAGGATGTGGAGGATGTTCAGAAATTACCAATAACAGCGTTTGAAACAGCCCAGCTATTGCGTGGTTCCTTTTCCCTACAAAAAAAAAAAAACATCCCGTAAAATGTTAAAAAATACCCAGTGGCAATGTGTAATTGCAATCTTCGCCAACGTAAACCTAAGTGAGACAGCCAGTATCACGATGTATCTGACTTTGTTCGGCATAAATATCCACGAAATCATGTTATTCTTAACGGGGAAGCCAGTAAGACTCTATAGGCACGCGTAATTATGGCGCGTCGTTGCACGTTTAACGCAATATTTCGTTGATTTTGATCAATTCTCAAAGTAACAAAGCCGTTTGAAACCAAAAGGATGAAGTCTAGACAAATCTATGCACTGCCCATAATCCACAAATTAGCCGAACCGCCACGCTTGCAGCCTTTTTTCCAAGAATTTTTGTCACTAAATTCTACGACACGCCTGTCACGCGGTCACTTCCTGAGCGTGCTACGCTCGATGCAGATTCAACTCAGTTTAGCAGATTTCGTTTGTGGGTCTTTTGGTAGGCAGTGTTATTAGAGATGCGAAACCAGAGCAAGAAAGAGAAGGAAAGAGGCGAAGGTGACACGACGTGTGGTAAACAAAAACCTTGCCTCACACACACAAAAAAACAAATATTGCTAAAGTAATTCACGGTAGAAGAGTGGCAGTTTATAGTAGTATTGATATGTCAGGCTATTACCCCTTTTGTCCATCTAGTATGCGCTTAGCAAATGGCGGGCGTTGCCTCTGAGATCTCGTGCGCACATTCGCATCTTTTTCCGACATTGATTTTTCAGTTCTTTTTTTTTGCGTAATTAGACATCTGACACACAAGAGGCTTCAAACACGGTAATAGAAACCAGTGCAAACACTTCAGCATAACTTGCTATCACAAGTAAAATTTTACGTGCGAACACATCTGGAAGGCGCTTATGACACTAACAGGCGTCAGACAAAGGGTATCACAAACAAGCGCGAACACTAAGTACAACTTGCCATTGGAAGTATACTTTCACCCGAATGCACATCTGGGAGAGAGTGAGAGAGAGAGAGAGACAAGAGAGAAAATGATAAATGAAAGGCAAGGAGGTAAACCAGGACTGAGCCCGGTTGGCTACCCTACACTGGTGGAAGGGAAAAGGGGAGTCAAAAATTACGTGGTAACAGTTTTCTGCTCTATATCACTGACAGTCATTCATTCCGGATCACAGACAGTCACTCAATCCGGTAGTTTTTAAAATCGCAGCAGCGCTTTTGTGACCTTTTGTAGCTACGATTTGTGAGGCCATGATCCCAAGATCTTGTTCAAGGGGAACGGTTTTATATCCTACTGATTTAGAGTTGTGGAGAGGTCATGCATCAAAAGATGGGCAGTAGCACAGTAGGTGTTCTATAGTCTCATCGACACCGCAGGCATTGCGCTCGGCGCTATGAGCCATTTCAATCGAACGCGTATATGCATTGGTGAATGCAACGCCCTAGCGTAAGCGGCACAGCATTGTTTCTTCACATCGTGGAAACCCAGGTAAGAGCCGCAGTTGCATTAGATGGGTCGAGAGAAGGCAATCGATGCTGGGTGAATACAGGTGTGTGCTATTCCTCCAGTGTCATGCGGTGCGCTAGCTTGCTTAAGTGTTGGGCTGCGTCAGCCTTCGATAAAGGTACACAAACAAGGTTTGCTCCTTCGTGTGGTTTCCTAGCAGCTTAGGAGGCCCCATATGACACGCAAAGTGTATGAGATAAGACGCTTCAGCAACAAGCTCAAACAACTAAGTGTAACTGGCTATCTGAAATAAAATCTTGCTTGAATATGCGCACCTCAGAGGCACATATGACACCATAAAAGGCCTCAGACAAAAGGATTCGCAAACCATCGCAAACACAAAGTGTTACTTGCTGTCGCACAGTAATAAACCAGCCGACACCCAGAAAGAGGCGGTGTGTACGCCCTCGTTTGGGAGACGGCCGGCAGTGCCGGTTCGATTTGCCGCCATAGGGACCAGTCCGAAAAATGGGTTAATCGCCTCCTTCGCGTTTCATTACGCGCGTCGACACACGGCGCGGCGCCCTGAAAGCGGGGTGCCGAGAAAGGTGATATCGCAGCGATTACTGTCTATTTGTCACGGCGGCCACGAAGAAAAAAAAAAAGAAGAACATCAAGAACAACGCAGAACAGGCGTACGTGTGGCGGCAGCAAATTGATGACACCGGCATGATTACCGCGGCGGCATACGTTGCTTCGCTTCGCGCGGCCGTACACGCTTCAGCAGCGAATAGGACTCGGCCTGAAAGGACCTGAAGCAAGAAGCGACTGCGGGATATACATGTTGCACGCGAGGAAGTAATAATATCCAGGTTGCTGCTTTCCCGTTGTACGTGGGACACGCACTGCCAGGACTCACAGCCTGTTTTTTTTTTTTTTTTTTTTTTTCAATTCAGCGGTCGCGCGGAGATTCAGAGGCTATGGGCGGTTTGCTGTCGAGCTTGAGGCTAGCGCGTTCGACTCCCGACCACCGCGGCGGAATTTCCAAGGTGTGCGATAGTGCTCGTGCGCTGTGCTCCAGGTGCATGTTACAGAGCCCCATGAGTTTAAGTTAATCCGGAGCCCTTCCACTGCAGCGCACCTCAGAAGCCACTAGGTAGTTGCCGATTCCTTTTTGAACATAGCAAATGTTGAAAATCCCTGCGCTCTAGCAGGATGCAGGGAGGTTAAACCCTATAATTCTATTTCTGCTACTTTGTTATTGTTTGCTGGTATACCTAGTGCTTCACGTGACTTTAGCCAATCTTTAAATAAACGTGGCATACGTTATGCGAATGATACCAACGGCATGCTTTTCTGGGTGGGCTTGAGTTACTCGGAATGCTTTTCTTTTTACTTTTTTGAAGTGCGATTAACCGATTAGCAGGGGTTCAGCTTATGTAAGTTGCGAAATATTCGTTTTGCGGCACAATATTGCTTGTAAAAGCTGTATAGCGTGCTCACAAACACCCAACGAAGTTGTTTCCATGACGTTATCTTCTACGTGACACATCATTTCATGATTGTCGATCGGTATCCATATGGCTTCCTTTCCTACCTCGTGGCCATCTGTGAGTTACGACATTATTATCTACGGCTGCGTTAAATACACTTCAACTTCAGCTGAAACGATGAACAATCAATCAAACCTCACGTGGCGAGCAGCCAGCTTTGTTTCAATGAGGCAACAAACAAGGCCATTGACATAAACGCATAGATACCAGTTAGCAGCAATCATATGAGCCAAACAGACGATGAAACTAAAGAAAGCATAGGGTAAATTACTCGTTTTAATCGAAATGTACTAACGGTAAAGCAAAAAAAAAATGAAAGTGTTCGAAAAAACCACTTTGCCTTTGGTGGTATCCGAACCCACTCTATAGATCGTTACGTCGTGCTAAACAAGATCCGTAATGTATAATTGCCCTAGAAAAAACATTCTCGTAAAAGTTTTAATCGCAAAGCGAGACCAGCATCCTGACACGCGGACGCTATTCGCAACTTAAAAGCCTCAACCATTGCGTACGGCCAACTGCCTCCGTCGCACAAAACATCCAAACAGCCGAGCGCATCGTCCCGTCGCCTCCAACGAAACGAAACGGTTAAAAATGTTTTTCACTCGACGCCATTAACGCATAGACGACGCCCGATTGCGGCGCCGTAGCGATAAAAAGCCCGCCGCTTGAGCCCACATAACCGTCACACGGCAGGTGGCGTAACAGCCATTCCTGTCTCGACAGGAACGCGTCAACGGCAGTAACATAATACTATAGCGCGCGACAAGAGGCATGCATTCCCTTTTTTTTTCCATTCCTAGATCCATAGGCGAACGGCACCTGCACTTTCCCATCTTGCCTGCAGCAGCGCCAACTCGAGCAACGCCATTGGTCGAATTGCACTTCCGATGAGCGCTTCCTGTAGTCCAAAAGGAAAAGGCCGCACGAGGCTGCTCGTTGCGGAAGTAAAGAAGAAGTAGAAGAAGAAGAAGCGGAAAAGAGGATGCGCCCGCCGTCGTCACCGTTTCGACGAGGCCGGCCGCACCGGAACGACCTATTTCACGTCGCGGGACAAGAAAAGGAAAAAAAAAGAAACAAGGTAGGGAGAGGAGAGGGACACGTTTTGCGGCGCTTCAACCAGTTGATCACACCAGGCAGGCATGCATGCATGCAGGCATTCACGGGGACGACAGAACGTTCGCAAACCGTATATAACACGACGCGTCGCGTCGCAACGCTATTTTCGGACCAGCGCGCACTTTGGCGCGCGTCGTCGTCGTCCTCCCCAAAAGTGGTCGCGAGGCAGCGCCTGGCTGCCCGGAGCCGCCGCCGAAGAGTTGGCGACGGGCCGCGCAATCTACAACTTTCCGCAAGACAACAAAAGAACAGAGAAAAGGATGAAAGAAATGAGAGAGTGGTGAACCGGAGATTCACGAGAGGAAGGAGAAATTTGGTGAGCCGCGCGGCTCCCGCGCGCCCGAAGCTTCTTTCTTTCTCTCTTTTTTCCTCTCTCTCTCAGCCTTTCTCTGCCTGCATTAGAGCGTCGGAAACTGGGGTATGTGTAGGCGCGCGCGCGCGCTAACCACAAACAACGCGTCCAAATCGCTCGCGAGCGCCTCGCCGTAACCGAACGTCCGCGGAGGCAATGACGAACCGCGAAACAACCGTGTACTCCGCCCCCCCCCCCCCCCCCCCCCTCCTCCCACCTCAACCCTACAGATCCCTGCTGCTTCTCAGCCCAACAACGTCTCCACCGTAGCACAAACTCACCGCCGCTGCTGCAACAGTTAGCTAAGCGTCGAACGACGCTACGCTCGTCTTTTCGTTCTTGTTTTCTTTTCGTTTTTCCGCTTTCGTCTTTCGGCTTCCTTCCGATTTCTTTCGTGCGAGCGCGTTCACACGGGGGAGCGAGCGGGCGATTGTAGCGAAAAACGCGTCGCGGAGCGGGGCGGGGCGGCGCGCCTGGCGCCGGACCGGAACGCATTATCGGCAGGAAATGAATCGAAAAGAGCGTGGCAGGCATCTGTTTACTTGGGAAACGGGGAGGGGGGGGGGGGGTGCCGTCGTCGTCTCTCGTCGCGGTAATTAATAAAACTAGGCAATACACGAAGCTCGCGGCGCGGAGAGCTGCTGATGTTGTTGTTGTTGTCGTCGTTGCTACTGCGGCCGCTACGACGATGACGACAGCGGTGAACGACGATCCACGGGTGCTTCGTGGCGCGAGCAATCAGCGCCCGCGGTTCGCTCTTCGCTCGGCTCACTGGGAAAGGCGTTTTTCTTTACATTGGCGACGCGTGTATGCGTATATAGTACGAGGCGATGTGCTCGAGCGCGTCTTTGGAAGTTCTCTGTTCCTTTTCTTCGTGTCTAAGCTTGAAATTTTTGTTTTTGTATATAGTTTTTTTGTTGTACTCATGCTCGTCTCCCCCGAACCCCGATGTTACGATCCCGGTGCTTCTCGCGCGTGCGGGCTTGGACGAGCTTAATAGGCGACGACAGGTTCACGTTCGAAGCGGGGGTTTTTACGACGCGTTCCTTCGATGCGCACCTTACTGAGCATTTTGACGGCTATAATTTTTTAATGTTTTTTTTGTTAGGGCGATGTGGTCATTCGTTGGAAATGTTTGCGAAGCTGTGAAGTTGCAACGAGGGAATGAGGTACGCAGGATCTCTGAACAAACAGGAAGAAAGCAAAAGCACATCAAAAATATTGTTGCGAAAGGGTGTGGCCTCGCCTCTCTTGCTCATACAAAGACATGCTCAATCACCTTTTCTTTTTTTTTGCCAAATTTTTGTTCCTTTTTTTCAGTGAAGCTGAACTCAAAAGACACCAAGAGATTACCGTTTCATTTCTATAGACGTTTTGTTGAATTTCTTAAGAGTATCTATATTACGCTGTGTTGACATTAAACAAACGATTTTATATGAACAGTAACTCTGGTACGACATCACCAAGAAAAAACCGCTTAATTTAACACCGCGAGAGACATACCGTGAAGTTATACGAGTTTTATGTTGTGAATTATTTCTACTCTTAAGTGCATGGAAGTATTTTCTTTTCGTAATACTCCCTCGACCTTATGGCCTTCAGCAAAACTGATTCGCAGTATTATGTGTCCCTGCGCTTCGAGTTGTCGATCAAGTAAGGCCTAGCCCGGCAATCTCCGGGCTTCCTGTTTAGCTCAGATGGTAGAGCGACCACCCGGAAACGGTGTAGGTCCAGGGTTCGAATCCTGGGATCAGGACGAATTTCACTTCAACTGCGAAGCTCTTTATTTGAGAAACTCATATGGCTTTTGCTGTGTGGTTTGGTACTAGTTTAGGGAAGATAATCTTTTCTTTTCACGAACTAT
>NC_051160.1:32108606-32121106 GCF_013339745.2 Dermacentor silvarum | reverse complement strand
AGTACTCCCGAAAATTGAGTTTTGGGGTCTAAAAAAAATGAGGAGGGCGTATCTTGAAAGCCCTCTTAGTACGCCCACCCCATCATTTCTGAGAGCAGCGTCGTGATACCACATTGACTCGCGTATACTCTGCCGTTCGCCCCCCCCCCCCCCCTTCCCCCCTTCTCGAAATACTGACAGGGTGCCAAAGTTGCGCTTGTTGATACCTCCTGACACCGCATGCAGCGCCGCGATTGCAGTAAAGAAGATGTAGTCACTGATGACTCACTATTTCAAAAGAAAACAAGCGTAAATAATCTAACTTAATATAACCTAACTTAAATTAGCATAACCGGCGAAGATTTGTTTTTGTCGTGTTCGCGTTTGCGGTACTTATCCTGTGCACGCGCGATGTGTGAGTGTCTTTAGCTGAAAGCTTTGTATACAGCAATGGCAAGTAACGATACTTATGCCAGATTTGGCCGCGTCGGTCACACGTTCCGCCACCATCATCATCATCATCATCATCATCATCATCATCATCATCATCATCATCATTATCATGTCTTGGTGGAAGAAAGTCGCGAAGGCAGAAGGCTTTATTTGACTTTACACTTCTCACTTCGGATTCCGGCGCGATTCCCGGTCCGCCGTGCCCCCTCAGCCGCAATACACGCGGTCAATCTTGTCACCACGGTGTTGTCGCGCCAAGTTCATTGGCCTGACAACACCGCCGCCGTTGTCCTACACTTTGTCACTGTTGCCAAGCTAGCTGTTGTTCCAAAGTGCGACCATCTCAAATTTATTTTTATTGCGACTGCAATTATACGAACACTCCATCCACACCTGCGGCTTCGGCGTGCTATCGCTACTTAGGGAAAAAAGAAAAAGAAATAAAGAACACGGACAGCGTTCGCACCGTGCAGTGAGGCTATCCGCTCCCTATTTCCCACCACCCTTAGGCCTCTCAGGCAATGACCTCCTTAAACATTGAGCCTAGCGCAAAGCCCGGGAGGGTAGCTGAGACGGCGGAACGCTTGCTACAGCGTTGTGATGAACGCTGTAGCCTAACGCCGGAGTCGCCGTGTAATTGCGGGAACATGAGCCCGAGGCAAAGCGAAAACGCGGACAAGGCCCCAGAGCTAGGGTACATGGAGCGGACGTACATCGTGCAGGGTGTCATGATGCCGCAATACTCATGCTGCAAAAAGAGCCTGACATCGCGTAATGTTCTAATACCTTGCTATCACTGTCAATGCTTCGCGTCCCTTCGCCTGAAAGAGCGATAATTTCTGCAAAACTCCGAGCTCATCAAAGGGAAGAGTGCGGGTTGCGCGTGAGAGTGGGGGGTCTTACGCGAGTAAATGCGGCAGCAGCGGAGAACCTCCGCCCTGAACGGTCGTCGTCAACGTCCGTCCGCTGTTCCGGGCGCCGCTCAGACGACGTCGCACTGTGGCTGCTGCTGCTTGCTAACCGGGGCTGCGTACGGTGCGATGGATACCATCTTGGTATTTATGACGTCATGGCCGCCACTCTGGGGCGGACATCCGCGCTTGCCCTCCTCTTGATTTCAGTGTTTTTTTTTTTTTTTGCATCCCTTTTCTTACTGCTCGATTTGATGGTGAAGCCTTTCGAAGAGCTCTCCCGAACACTTTTTCTTCGTGTTTCATACCTCAAAAACAGTACGGGCTGTGGTTTCGTCGGCAAAAATTCTCCTTGACTCGTTATCACAGCTTCCGGGCTTTGGAAGCGGGCGCTCCTTGCTAAAATTACACGCGATGTTGAATTACATCTCACCAGAAACCACAATGGAGGAACCCAAAAGCTTGTCATTTGGCTTACGGTAGAATGTTTCAAAAGGAACACCCGAGCTATGAGGGATGAAAAAGTGCATGATGGCTGCGAAGGAATTTCGACTCCTTGGCACACAAAAAGTCGTTATAAATATTATGTTGTCTATCTATTGACTTTTTCTTGAATAAATATTCCTTTGCGTTGACGTGCAATTGAAAATCAAGCTTGATTTGTACAGGCACTGAAGGGAGCGTCTTTACCATGCAGCCAAAATAGAGTGCATTGGCGTATCGAATTCCACGCGCATCAAAACGACGGTCAGCCGTGACTGGGAACCGAACCTGAGACCTTGTTATCAGCAGCAGAATGACAACAAATGAGCCAGCCCATCGAGTTGAAAGTACGCAGAAAGGCAATAGAGAGACAACAGAAAGTATTTTGTCAACTTTTGCAAGGAACGCGACGAAATGTACTTCGGTAAAACAGAACGTTTGGCGATGTAGTGTTCTTGCGCTGCAAGTAACCATAGCCAACGAAGTTCATTCGGTATGGTCTGCTCAGTTATAGGGTAGTAATACTGAAAAATTTAATTAACGGTTGACTTCATCTTAATGACTGCTAACAGTGCACAGATAGTAGTGTATTTTGTTCATGGATGTCAACTGTCACACATCCCATCACAGCGGGCGAGTTTTATTCCAGCACGTGATTTGGGGGGGGGGGGGGGGGGGGCTCTATCAAATTTCGGTATTCTTGCAGTTATGACAACATCCTGGTTTTAACCATTCTGACACATACTGAACTGCAAAATAGTTTGTCACAATTTTTAAGAACATGAGCACGAAAAGTGGCTAATGAAAATCACTTTGTCGTGACTTCCTTGCCTTGGCAACGCGTTTAATGCAGGTTTACATTAACTCCGTTGTAATCCGCAAGAAATAAAACTCTTTTCAATCGCTTGCTCTTTTCTTTATGACCGAGGCAAAGCGCAAAGCAAAATTGTTGGAGAGGTGGCGAGTTAAAATCGTCATTTCTTAAAATTTTGAAAGAAACAAGGCAGGGTGTAACCCTATCTCCTCTTTTGAAGAAAAAGGGGAAAAAATACTTCCTCCCGGACGAAGTTCGCAAACAATTCATCAACGGAGGGTAACCTGCGGAAACGTTTCTTCCCTTGAGCGCCGTCCTAAAACAAAGCACAGATCGCGCAATACTGCTTATGAGTAATCCGTAAACTTTCAATGATTTCAGGAAAGAAGGCCTTTGCGAAAATCGAGGCAGAGGTGACCGAACAAAGCAGAAAGGCACATAAAAGAGACAATGAATAAAAAATCCAGCGTACTGAAAGCTTTCGCGAAGAACGGAAACATGCCTGGAATATTAATAAGTTAAGCAGGAGCTATTGAGAGAAGCAGGGGTTGTGGGCCGCAAATTGAAAAGTGTCGGGTCTCTTCCCTTAAATAACCAAAGTAAGTCGAGATAAAAAAAAAGGGAATCCTGTGCCACTTGGGGATTTTGAATCGAGGTTCTGGCTCTCCGCATCCTGAAAGTGGCTTTTCAGAATGTTCGCGCGAAGCGCACGTGTAAAAACGAAAGGGTTGAAATAGAAGGCCGTTTCCCAGTTAGCCGAGCTCGGAAGCGGCTAGTCTGAAAAACGATTCGGGTCTTTTCATTTTCTCACGTCGAGACGCCCAACTTTTGTGAAAAGAGCCTTCACAGCCTGTTATTTCTACATAATATATACTGCTGGTCAACCCTACAGTATTTGTCCGATTATACCTTCATTTGAGCCACGCAGCTGAGTACGCAGTAGCCACCTTTCTCCTTTCGTCATTGCCATGTTAACGCCAAGGAAGTAAGCACAGTAGTTGCTGCTCATTTCTCTTCGTGCCCTTCCACTCTGTAGAGAAAGGGGGTTTGAGAGTATGTAACTAACTTTCTGAGTGACTTACTAGCTAAATATTTAGCTAGATAACGGGGTCAACGACCGATCGACCGAACGACCAACCGACCGACCGACCGACCGACCGACCGACCGACCGACCGACCGACCACTGACTGACTGACTGACTGATTGATACCGACCAACCGACCGACTGACTGACTGAGACCTACTGACTGACTGAGACCGACCGACCGACCAACCGACCGACCGACCGACCGACCGACCGACCGACCGACCGACCGACCGACCGACCGACCGACCGACCGACCGACCGACCATTGACTGACTGAGTGATTGATACCGACCAACCGACCGACTGACTGTCTGAGACCTACTGACTGACTGAGACCGACCAACCGACCGACCGACCGACCGACCGACCGACCGACCGACCGACCGACCGACTAATCGGCTTGCCATCTAACTGGCAACTCCAACTAGTTTGTCAACCGAATCATTAGCTGACCAGCTAACAGACTAAATAACTGACCAACCAATGAATAACCACTATAAAGCTCGCTCGATGCATTTTTGAGACAGCGATTGATGCATCTCTGTATATATTTGTGTCAATGAACATTTGTTCATTGCATACTGCGTCTTCTTCGGGTATTTGAGCGTGAAGAACTGGGCGCGCTTTGTACACTACAAGAACGGCGGTCGCCCGTCGAGTCTTCAAGGGTCTTGGATAGATCTGCGAAAGAGATGCCGCTCTTAAGCCATTCCCAAACATCATGACGATGATGATCGCGTAATGATAAGAATATCACCTCATCGCCACCTTTAGGTACACCCATAGAAAACTCCACGGAAATTCTCGCAGACGGGGACGCAGGACTTTCATCTATAGCCAACATCGTAAGAAGCTCTACGCGCTTAAAGCAGAGCGCGACGCTTCTCCGACCACCAACCTATTTCGCGAAAAGCCGCATCGCGGAGGTAAGACGGTTTATAACGATGGCTTCACAGCCTCCCGCCGCCATGGCGACCGCCTTCGCGTCGGCGCATCGTCCCTCTTCCCTACACCTGAAGCCCTTCAACCGAGGCTGTCATTTTCTTGCTTATTCCAAGGAGTCCATGCAAGCGTCACCTTCCCACTCGCTTTCGGCGTCTTCCCATTTTCATTAACGACAGAAGGGGAGCGGCCGGCGAAGGTATTAAGCAAAGCGGGATGCGAGCCCGCTCTTCGACGGCCCCTTTTCCATAAGCCTCTTAAAAGTTTTCCCCTCCTGTCTGGAAAAAGGCTCTCTTGTCCGTAGCTCTGACGAAACAGAGAGCCGAAGCGAAGTGCTCTCGGCCGGCGCCGTCAACCACGTCGTCTTCTCCCATCGTTCAGTTTTTTTTTTCTTTCTCCTTGCCACTTTTTCTTACTTTTCGTCCCGTTTTATTCCGCGTCGACTGGTTTGCCAACAGCTCCGCTACGCGGAAGTGCTCTCAAGGAAGGACGTCAACGGTGCTAACCGGTGACGTAGTGTGTAGCGTGCATTCAGGAAGCGTTTCACCCTCGCCTGCGCCAACGAATGCACCCAGTTTATCGCCGCGAGAATTATTGAATGAGCGTTAATATAATCTCGAACAATAGCCGACGTAGCATTTTATTCGTCGTTTTTATTTCCTGCTTAGCAAGTGGTCTAGTGTGCGACCTTTTCGCTAAGCAACTGCTGTGTTGCGTTATCTTCAGTTAGGCCACGACCTATTGTAAGACATTTGCGCTCTCTCTCTCTCTCTCTCTCTCTCTCTTGTTTCAGGTACCTAGGAGCAGTGTTTCTTTCGAGGGACGGTTTTAGTAAGCGTGCTGTTCTCATCTTGCCTGACTGGCGAGGTCGCTTTAGAGTTTACAGCCTTCCACGTGAGGCTTTCATGTCGCCGAGGAAGAGCTTAGAAGGGTGCACCAGTGCTGCCACTTAAGGAAGATTTTCCCGTTTGATCTATAGTCTTCATGACCTGTCTCAAGGCCAACGCGCGCTTTTTACGGACTGCGTGATGTTTTTAGCGTATTCCGAGTGAACTTTTTCTTTCGAAATTGTAAGCAAATTGTGGAAGATTCAGAGGGCTCTTTAAGCGACATTCTACAAAAACAGAATGCGACAGTGGCCTTTTTTTTTCAGCGTTAGCGTTACGTAAGTTTAGGCGTATGCTCATAATATTTCTTCTCCGTATTATATTTCACGATGTGCCGGGCTATTCCGTGAATGTAATTAATAATAAACGTTACCCTCGACGTCAGCAACTGAAACAGCACAGATAGATGTAATGTTATTCTCTGTTGTTCTGGGTCCTCCAGTATTCGTGTTTCTTACGCTACTCCTCAAGGAACTTTCGGTAGGGGGCAAAATGTATGGCGAATCTAAGCCGATCTCCAATAAATCTAGCACTGTCTAATAATGTAGATATAAACCGTTACACTGCTACTCACCTCCCCAACTTTGTTGTTTCCAGGCTCCAGGAGAACTGCAGGTGAGACAGGCCTTCCCGGCACTGCGATAGTGTCCTGTACAAATAAAGCGGTTTATTTTTGTTGATTTAGAGGTGCAGCAATCTGAACGAGCGAGAAAACGTGTGAGACAAGCTGAGTCAATGAAAACGACAAGTTGGCAAATGTGTCGCGGGTGTAGTCAACTATTCAAGCTATTCAAGCTCCTTTCGTGGTTGTCTATATTTTCAGTGCAAATAAAATTCAAGGAACTGAATTCACCTAAAATTATTTGGTCGTGAAAGAGAAAGCGTGTGTTAAGTAAGAAAACAGACAGCCCTCTGTACATGGTAATAAGGTGGAAAAATAAAAAAAGAAAAAGAGCCTTCCAGCCATTATGGTAGCCGAAATTATATCAATATATAGTGCAAATCTAACCCTTTATGTTTGTCAACCTCGTACGTATAACAGCGCAGCCTGCGCAGAATAACCTCCTGCGTCAGCGCCAAGACTAGATGCAGATAGATTACGCAAACCCAACGTACCCAGTTTAACAAAGAGAAGCGTACGTTACGTTTCGTGATCGTAAGGGGCATCCCGCCCATCTCACGTCGACAGACCGACAAGACTAAAACATTCCTCCCCGCTATTCCCTAAGGCCGCATTGACGTTGCAACGACGTAAATCCCGGAAGACCAGCAGATAGTCGTTCTCGTTCCGTTCTCGTAAAAACGTTGCGCGGCCAGCCACAACCAGCGAGTCTCTACTGTAGCGCTACTGTAGCGCACTTCTATCCGCCTGTCGTTGTTACAACGGCGGAACGACCTCCCCTCCCCCTCCCCATCTCCCCGAGGAAGACGACGTGACGCGAGACGCGGAAAGAGCCGTTTGTCAACGAAACAGGAAGACAGTCGCGGAGGCACGAGTCACCCGTAAAGGTCTCTTCCGCGCTGAGCCCGCGCCGCTGATAAGGCGAAGCGAAGGAGACTACGAGTAAGAGGGAACCCCCCCCCCCCTTCTGGCTTCTCCAAGCAGCATACTAGCCGTGCAGTGAAGCACGCTTGGCAGGGGCAAAGAGTAGAGGGAAGAGGGGGGGGGGGGGTCACCGCGCACGGACGAAGCCGCGCTCACGCACTAACACACGGGGTAGGAAGAGACGCGGCGCGCGTGGACCACGACGATGCACAGGGACGGCGCAAAGGGGGCGACGAGAGGCTTGTGTCGTCCATGCACGCGCGACGGGAGGTGGTGCGGTGTGGGTCGGGGGGGTCATTAGAAAGCCTCAAGTCGCAAAGCAAGCTCGTGTTGGCGGCGAAATCAAGCAAGTGGAACGCTCCTCGTTCGCGCACACACACGAGCTGCTCAACTAAGAGAGGACGACGCGGCGGCCGACCAGTAGTTGGCGGGGGGGGGGGGGGGGGGGACGCGCGCGGGCAGGAAGACGAGGGGCATCTTTGCCTCCAGGCGCGGAGACCAAAAGGCGAAGCGCAGCAGTCATTTAATTATACACGCTGGTCCGGGGAGAGCTCGTAGTCGCCGTCCCAGGGCGTTCATTAGGCGACGCGCGTTTGTCCGCGCTCTCAAGGAAGAAGACGCTTTTAGCGTTTCGGCCTCCCGCCTCGCCTCCTCCTCATCCTTCCTCACCCCCTTCCGAAAAGTGCGCGTCGCGCGTCGCTGGAGAAGCGTGAAATCTTTCAGCGCCGCGGCGGCTTCTGAGAAAACGAAGGGCGCGCGAGCGAGGGAGGGAGGGTGTCGCTGAAGCGGAGAAACCGAAAGCAGTGGCAAAGGTCGACCCCTCCGCGTTCGCTCGACAGAACGAACTGCGCCAAGAAGAGAGAGCGCCGCGCGGTGCTGGTGGTGGCTCGGCGTACCTGGCGGCTTTTATTTACGCCTAAGTGACTGTTGAAACGGTCGATAATTGTTGGCGAAAGGGGAGGCAGGCGAGAGTCCTTTGTTGCGAGTTGACGTGGTTAGCACGCGCGCGACGAAAATTAAATGCGGGGCGACTACTGCGGTCCACTGCGAACTGAAATGTCGCAATGTGGCGGACTTGTTAGTACACACTACATTCTCTACATCATCATCGTCGTCGTCGAACGACGTTGTTATCATCGTCATTATTATTATTATTATTATTATTATTATTATTATTATTATTATTATTATTATTATTATTATTATTATTATTATTATTATTATTATTATTCGACCCCATTATTCTCGTCATACATTACTTTCCCCGTACCTCCGGCCCAGTCTCTAAGTGTCTATATAGAGGTACTCCGGAACAAGCTAGATCAAGCTGACCTCCATGTCTATCTGTGAATGAATCCCTCTCTCTTTTCTAGCTCTGCAAGCTGATACGAGTTTTATTATAATTTATCCGCACATAATATTTCGATTCACAACCTGTTCTTTCTTTCTCTTTTGTCGTACGGCCTCAAATAGTTATCGTTCAGGCTTTAACAAATACGAGCTGGTCACGCAAAGCTTCCGTAAAAGCTGCACCCCCTTAAGCAGCACTGCCCGAGAAGAAGCACGCTTTACAGTGCAAACAATGGCGGCCCAGCGAAGGATAAGGTTTCTTTCGAAGAGAATGGCTTCATCGTACGGGCTTAAAAATGTTCGAGCTGGTCATGCAAAGCTACTTTAAAACCTGCATCCTCGTAAAAAGCAATGAGAAGAAGCACGCCTCACAGTGCAAAAGATGGAGGACCAGAGAACGATAAGGTTTCTTGCGAAGAGGAGTGGGATTTATCTGCTTCGCAGAACTCTAGAAATTTGCCACGAAAACGACAATAGAAGAGGAAGAAAGTCTAGGAAAGAAGAGAGAGAAAATCAAAGGCAGAAAACTTAACGAGAATTGCAGCCGGTTTGCTCCCCTACACTGGTGTAGACTAAATAACGGACGTAACACATGACGAGATGGGGAAAACAACAGTGTGTGATTGCACGCACACACACACACACACACACACACACACACCCGTGGTTATTAGGCGCGTATTTAGGGGCAGTTGCTAAGAGCCACGCAAATCACTAAAGCTGGTTGTCTAGGATTTACCTCACTGTACCCGTGTAACCCATTTTTTTAGCCTATTCATTCAGTAACGCCGGCTGATGGAACAGTTCTTCAAAATTTTCTTGACTATTGCAGCACTACAAGATAGCGCATCAAATCAAATAGACCTATTCAAAAAAAAAAGCTACGTACCTACATCAATAGTGTATGTAACGAACTCGACCGCGCAACCATAATGTTGCAATATATTTTCCGAACGCTTTTAATGGAAAAAAGCTGTGTTTTCATTATTACTCCGGAAACGCGACAAGCGCCTGCGCTCAGTCATCCTTTCGGAAGCGCTTGCTTACGCCAGCGTGCAACAAAACAATTCCCCACTCGGTACACAGAGAACCCCCAAGGGAGCAGCCGGTCACTTGCCAGAGCCTTGTGTACAAGAGCACCCCACTTTCCACATCCGCCCTAGGAGGCATCTCCAAAGCTCTCTTGACGAGCCTGCAAACAGCTGATGATTCGCGCGGCTGAATTAATAACAAATCCGAGAATTTTTCCGCGCTTCCAACCATTTTTATTGCTTCGTTCGGCGCGCTCCAATCTGCTAAAGAGCATCGTTCCAAACTTTATCTTTCCCTTTTGTTCCCCTTCCCGAAGACAATCTGTGCACCGTTCGAGCCTTTTTAAACGGCGCCCACCCACGTGTTTGGGGAGCGCGAAGAAGCATCAAGAAAGTGCAAACAAACAATCGAGCAACTCAGAGATACTTTCTAGCCTGTTTGCTTGCGTCATCGCTCGTGCTTCTTCTGACGTGGTAAGCTTTTTTCTCTTGCAGCACGTGTTGCTGTTTACGCATCACCGTGTTTGCCGTCCGCGCATCGGACCCCTTGACAATAGCAGCGAGCAACAGTAAGAGCAAAGGGCTGGAGAGGTGCAGGCAAGGGGGGGTTAGAAATCATTTTCCTTACGCCTCGGGGCAGACGCAGGAACAAGAACAACACCAACCGGGAACAAAAAAAAAAGAATAATAATGAGAAAGAACGAAAGGTACGGTAAACGGAAGATGCTCCGAGAGACGGGAGTAGCCGCCGTTATAAGCGCATTAACCCCATACCTTGCCTTCATCTTGCACGCTCGTTTGCCACGACGAGCATAAATTAATCTGCCTTCTTTCTTTTTTTTATTTCTTGGTCTCCCCGCACTGATTTCTCTGCCGCTTCTTTTCCGTGTTCTCGTTCTTGTTCTTTTCCTTCTTCTCTCTCTCTCTCTCTCTTATTCTCATCTCTTCTTCCTTCTCTTTTCTGGCCTCACGGCGACGGATGGCAGACATTGGGCAGAACTGGGAGCGAGTGTTTGTAGGATGAGGAGGGAAATGGATACGGGTCTGTTTGGAGAGAAAGCGTTCGGCCAGCAACGTCTATATGCGATGCACCTTTCGAAAGTAAGGTATAACTAACTGGCGAATGCAAAGCACGTCGCCGTTACTGCAAACAAAGCTATAATTAAATGCGCGTCGATGCTCAACCTTTTCTTTTTATACGTGCACCTTCCTCCTGAAAAGCGCAGCTCATCCCTATTATGCGTCTGACCTTCTTTTTTTTTTCTTTTTTTGGTCCGTTCTGCGGATGTTGCGAGAACGGAAACAAAAGCAACGTGTTCTTTACTTTCAGCGTCAGTTTTGTCTCGTAGATGGGATGATCGTGTCCACGAATTTTCTGGAGCAGTAAGAAAAGAAACAAAAGAGCCCGTGAAAAAACATTAGGGAGTAGGGGAGTGGAGGGGGAGGGGCGGGAGGGTAGTTGTTCTGCCACCCGAAGCAAGAGGCATTAATACCATCGCTCAAAACAGCGCACCGAACTTTGAATCTTGTACATCGTTGTTTCGTTCAATTTTAAAGAAACAGGATTTGTGCGATCCGCTGTCGCTCAGAATAGTATAGAAACGGAGTAGATGATTCTTTTCTTTTTCTTTTTTTTTCTAAGCTACTTCAACAGCAACAGCAGCGACAACGACATCAACATCGTTAGCGTCGCCGCTTTTCATTCGCCGCCACTAATGTGCGTTTAGGATCCCTCGAGCGAGAGCGTTTCTTTGTTATTATTATCAAAAATTCTTTGTCAAACTTTTTTTTGCCTATAATTCTATCGCTGAGAGCCGCTTCGCAGTTTACGACACCGAAAACAACGGGGAAAGTTGATAGCGATGTTGTGAGTTTGGTGAAAACACGATAACTCCGCCGATGCGAGAACGGGAGATGTTTTAGATGTCACGGACTCGGTTTAGGGAACGTAATAATAACGGCGGATTAAAGCGAACCCAGCGATGAAAGGCCGGGAGAGGGGAGATGTAGACAGGAGGGCGCTTTAATGTAGTTGCTTGTGGCGGCTGCATCATCGTCATCTTGCCGTTTTAGGTAAGGGAAAAAAAAAAGAACATTTTGTTTCTGCCTTACAACGTCCTACTGCTCGCCTATAGCTGCTGGAACGCGGAAAATCCGCCTTAATGAAGGTAATGTTATTAGTGTCCGCGTTCGTAAACAAGTTCTCCATGGCTCGACATCCTTATGAAAGGAAAAGAAAAAAACAGATTTGAAAAAAAAGAGAGAGAAGAACAGGGAATTTTGTTTCTTCCGCTAGTGAGTATGGAAGCGCGTCATAAAAGAAATATTAAAAAGTCTGGAATCCCTGAAGATTTGCAAGCTCTACAGGGAGGATCCATCGTGCTTTTTTTTTTTCCTTTTAAAGGGAACGGCAATGAAAATTTGTTTTGGAAAGAGTAAAAAATTGACCTTCACGAGGTAATATCAGTGTTACCTCCTGAATTGCGACATAGCGAACGCTGTCAGTGTACATTTTAGAATTTTGAGATGCGCCGATTTGAAAAGGACGGACTTGGTAGGTGAACACGGAGAGACATGTAACATCCTGCGACGGTGCCCACTGAGCAGATTTAAAAAATTTTGATTCTGCCCCTCGGTAGCCCACCGGGTACCTCGCCTTCAATCACTTCGTCAAGTATTTATTCTGAATATAACGCAGGGTGAATGCAGAACTGTGTGGAAGCGACTGAAGCATGTTAGTGCCATCGTAGTTTCTGAAAGTTGATGTTAGTTTAGGTCTAAATCGTTGCGTCGTCGCCTGTGAAGGTCACCACGAATTTCAACCAGCTGGAGTCTTTCTTAAATGCGCGCGAAGAAGCGCTCTTTTTTCCATTACGCCTCCATCTGAATGCGGTCGGAGTTGAACCCACGACCTACTTCTCAATTAAGCATTACGCCGTAGCCACTGAATCGCCGGTGTCGGTGCGGATTCGGTTTCGTAACTCGGGAGGATCCGAATGGCGAGATGGGAAACGTA
>NC_051160.1:32063606-32103606 GCF_013339745.2 Dermacentor silvarum | reverse complement strand
ACTGCCACTGCAGGTCGAAGGTCTCTCCCTGCGATCTCCAGTTACCCCTTTTTTTGCGTTAGCTGATTCCAACTTGCGCCTGCAAATTTCTTAACTTGATCACCTCATCTAGTTTTCTGCCGTCCTCGACTGCGCTTCCCTTCTCTTGGTATCCATTCTGTAACCCTAATGGTCCACCAGTTACCCATCCTGCTCATTACAGGGCCTGCCCAGCTCCATTTTTTTCCGCCTAATGTCAACTAGAATATCGGCTATCCACAGTTTGTTCTCTAATCCACACCGCTCTTTTCCTGTCTCTTAACGTTAGGCCTAACATTTCTCGTTCCATCGCTCATTGTGTGGTACTTAACTTGTTCTCGAGCTTCTTTGTTAACCTCCAAGTTTTAGCCCCATAACTTTAGCGTAACTTTAGCCAAACTTTAAAAATGTGCGAATGTCACGTAGCTGTACAGAACCAAGGTAATGTTGTTTGTCGTCGCTCGGAGATACTGAGATTATTCTTTGTATTCCGCCTAATTAGATAATTAGTCTTAATTATTTATCAACTTCTCAAATATTACATTTAAATGAAAAGTGTCAATAAGCAAAATGTATAGCAACGTGAAAATCTCCCGATACAGCTTTGTGTTGCTCAACACGTGCTACATAAAAGTGTTTTTCCCAGCGTGAAAGAAGCCCGCGAATGCCGAAAGAAAAAAAAATTGCCGCGCGACTGGCCGCTGGAGGCATTTTGCGTGTATTCTCTGGCTTCTTTCACGCTCGGAGTCGGAGTGCAAAAAAATAATCTGAGTATCTAGAAACGATGGAAATGGCATTGCCTTGGTTCTGTTCAGCTATGTGGCATTTGCATATCTTTAAGGTTTGGTTAACGTTACGTGGGGCACCCTGTATACTGAGGCTCTGTACATTGTTCACCATCTGTTGATGACATTAAGTGAACCCTTTCAGGGATCGCCGTTGTCCTGAGGGGGCGAAAAGTACGTATATCAAGGTATTGGCGGGGGAAAAGGAAGAACGGAGAATAAAATTTAGGACAACGACTTCCCAGAAGCTGTGAAGGGTCTTCTCCGTCGGATGGCGTCAACGTAAGAGTCGCGAATAGACTTCCATGCAACTCCCTAGTCACAAAACACGGACTCTTTTATTGTGCGACTTCATTTTGAGGGAAAGCTTTTAGCGCGAGACCAACTCCGTTTTCGCTATTCGAATATCTGTAAAACGCAGAAATGCCCTTGTTGGAAAAATCTCCTATCCAAAAAGATCTAAATTGAGTTTGCTGCATTGAAGAGAGAAAGCTTTCTTCCGACCGTGGGAAACGGAATTTAGAGTCATCACCTGAATTTATTTTTCTTAACATTGCCGGAAAGTCGTAGTTGTTTAAAGCAATAGAAGCACGAAGTTTACAAATCCATAACTCTGCATGAAAAAGAGATATTGCCAGTTTTGTACAATACATCTATTGATAGCATCTCAAGCGGACAAGTGCGATGTACCAGTAGAATGGATGCCTGAAAATGTTACGCTTACTGACGAGTTTCGGAAGCTTTACTCCCAAAAATTAATTCTTCGTTTTGGCCACTTTAGATATCTTAATAGGTGCAGCTTGTAAAAATATAACATCATTGTTTATCTCTGAGTCATACGGTTGTAAACGTTTAGGTTTCCTTCAATATTGCGATTTTCTAAAATTTTCCTAATTAAATTAAACTTAACTTCTGGGGTTTTACGTGCCAGAACCTCGATCTGATAATGAGGCACGTCGTAGTGAGGGACCGCGCATTAATTTTGACCACCTGTGGATCTTTAACGTAATGAGCGGGACATGGGCGTTTTTGCATTTCGCCCTAATCGAAACGCGGCCACCGCGGCCAGCATTCGATCCGGCGACCTCATGCTTAGCCACGCGACACCATAGCTGCTGAGCCACCACGGCGGGTAAAAATTTTCGTAAAAACCTTGGCGGACCAAATCAACATCCCGCAGAGTAACGCCACCTGATTCTGGTTTTTTCTTTTAAATGCAACAAAATTATTCAAATTTGGTGCAGGGAGCACCGATCAAATGGATTTCTCTGTTCCCTTGTATTAAAATAGGAGCTCCCGAACTAAATAAAGCCTCCTCCTTAAAGTAGGAGACGTGACGTCAGCGTCATTTGCTCGCGTACGCTTAGGGAATTTCTTCACTTCCGTATGTGCATGAGTGATGCGAAAAGGTGTGGAAGCAATGCGCTCATATAATTTCAATTTCAAGAAGAAAATGAGTCTGAATGAGCCGCACTAACACGTGTAAAAGCTATGTAGCTTATTATGTAAACAAATACGCATGCTCACGCATATATTGAGGTACTCGCGCACTTCTAAGTGCAGAAGCGAAAAAAGAACAAGCATTACCATCAACACCGGATAACCAGCAATGAATTGGAACACACTCGTTTGTTGACACGCTTCCACGTTAAGCAAAAAATTAAAAAAACAACAGCCGCGTCATCGGTGCCGGTTAAGCAGCCCCCAACTCCATCCACGAAGAGTGAAGCTAAAGATTAAAATTATCCAAGTAGAACAGACGGCACGAGAGAGATTAAGGGGGTCAAAAAAAGAAAAAGCAGGAATGAAGGTGTACGGTTAGGCGCAGTTAGGCTCGGGAAGCGAGTTTCATTAGGCGAGCAGCAAGCCCAGTGGCTAGAAACGAGGGCAGAAGGGTTGAAGCAGTTGGTCCTACAGCGCCCTCCGGCGGCAGCTCCGGCGGCGCGCTTTTCTCCTTCCTTGGCGCTAATCGGCGCAAGTCGCATTTCACGCGCCGCTGGATGCGGAGCTCTTCTACACGGCGACCCTTAGGCGTGCTCTGGCGTTTCCGCGACTACGGACCCAGCGTCGGCATCCCCCGGTTCCGCTTGCTCTGCGGTGCGCAACCGAGCGTCGGAAAGCGGGCCCCGGTTCTTCTTATCGTTGGCCTCGAGAGTTACAACTCCCGCCTCGAGGTGGTTGGTGGTAGGTCGCGCGGCAAACGGCGCGTGGGTGTTTTGCCTGCTTGGGGAAGCGTTCTAGTGTGAGTGTTGGCTGGGATGTGTTAGCCGCGGAGCGCGCCGACCTCGGCTTCACTTCCAAGCCGAGGTGCTAAGCACGACAAGGAGGAGGCGGGTTACTACCAACTGTCAGAACTCTTCTATCGGAGTAGTTCCGAAACGGTGCTTTAAACTCCAGACATAGCTTGTGTACGTCTATGTGCGTATGAAGGGGCGACGCGAGGGGACATTAATTGATTGATGCGCCACTATATAGGGCGCCCCAACTATCATGCACCAAGATTTTAAAATATGCAAATGCCACGTAGCTGGACAGAACCAAGGTAATGTTGTTTGCCGTCGCTTGGAGATACTCAGATTATTCTTTGCATTCCGCCAAATCGCATAATTAGTCTTATTAATTATCAACTTCTCAAACATTGTAATTAGATGAAAAGTGGCAGTGAGAAAATTGTAGAGTAACATGACAAACTCCCTATACTGCTTTCGGTTGCTCAATACGTTCTGCATGAAAGTGTATTTCAGCGCGTGAAAGACGCCCGCGAATACACGCAAAGTTCCTCGAGCGGCCAGACGCGCGGCAATTCTGCGTGCATTACAAAATACATATGCAGCTGATCCAACGAGTTGGAATCAATATACAGCGAAGCTTTGTGTGAGTGCACAAAAAGTCGAAACACGAGTTTGTGTTTATTGAATGTCCGCTCAAAATGACACGGAAGGCTTCATTCAGGCATTACAGAGCGGCTAATGCAATGACGCCGGCGCTGCCGCGGATGCGCGGAGGCGAGCGCCGTCTGGTGGTGGTGCAAGGAACACAGCGGTGCGCGCGGGGCGCTGCCTGCGCTGTGATTGGTTGGCCTATTGTTTCGCTAGAGCACCCATGGTCACAAAAACCCGGCGAGGTTCGCAATGAAAAGCTTCGATTTCAAAAACCAAACAAGGAAAGCTTGTAAAATACCTTTCTGCACTAACACGCGCAGCCGTAACACGTGATGCCGCCTCGCTTTTCTGGCTGTACTTTTACGAGCCAAGCCATTATCATTGTCCTGCTGAAAAAGGAGTGCTTTACAAACAACGACAATGGAAACTCAATTTGGCCCTTCCTGACCACGAAAAAAATTGTGCAGAAGCCATCGGCGACAATTGCATATGGAAACGAATAGCCTAACGCTTCTAGAAAGGTGTTGGCTTTATTAAAGAAACGCTGCCCTTGAAAGTGTATATTTCTTGCAGGGAAGAGATTTAGGTATTTTTTGTTGTTTCGTTGCGTAATTTGATAGATAACAGAGTTATTAACCAGCAAACCTGTGGTGGTGCTATTGATGACTATACATAAATGTTGGCGGTTTGGTAAGCACTTGCAGCGATCCGCTTTAACTCTGTTTTCTCTTCTGGAGCGTCTCTACTCAGAGCTGCTGTCGTTTCCTGTCAGATGAGTTGTTCTTACTTGAGGAAGAGGAGTTCTTTCGACAGTGTTCATGCCGTTTCCTGTCGGTGGCTGATGGACGCGTATGGCTTAATTTCCGACCAGCCTGGTTCCTATAGCCAGGCCATCAAAAGTATTGATTGATTATACATAGTATGTATACGTGGCCGTGATTTCTGTGTGTGCGTGATCATGTATGCGTGATCATTCTTTGTAAATACACATCTCATAGAATCAGTACGAAATTATGTAAAGTGAATCTGTCACATCATCATTGTAAATAACCATTGTACACACTGTATATATTCAACATCTCTTTATATAATGTGAAAATTAGTTTATGTGCGACTGTGCGTTTCCGTGGGTCTGCGTGGTTATATGTTAGTGAGTGTGAACTCGGACATTTCTACGAAAACTTGCCGTGTAGACAGTGCTTCGTACTTTGTATATTTTATCGTCCTAGTGGAACTGTGCCGTCAATGTGATTCAGTGTTCGTATCGTCTTTTGTTGAAATAACCTTTTTCTAAATACTCATGAGAGACACGGTTCCAATGGGTGAGAGTAACGCGGACGCGAGGCACGCGGGTGCACCCAAAATTTTGGCACCTTTCAAAGTTTTAACACACCACCTAGGGCCAGAAATGACATCGGACAGGAACCAATACGTGCTGAGTGCAAAGAAGCACGCCAGTAGAACGACAAAACTTTAAGGTTTGAGCACTTATGTTATTTTCTACTTTTAATATTCATTAGTCTGGGAAGATTGCTGAGAAAAGCCGTGCGCTGTGAATGTTATGCTTCGTGACATTTGTTTCCGGTCAGCCATTCTCAGAAGTTCGGAGGAATAATTCAGTCAAGAACGCAACACCTCGTTTTGAGCAACGTTGCCGGTTGAATAGTGTAGCATATATCTTGCACATGCGGGATTAATAAGCATATAGCGTACATATACCTAAACTTATGCGGATCCTCAGGGCTACGGCCAGAATTCGTCTGGAGTAGGCTCCCTAGTCTGGACTGTCCATATAACTGCTACACTTACAAACAGCCCATTCGTCATGTGCGTGTTGTCTAGAGCGGAACAAACGCCGGCGTTGAAGGCGAGTACCACCTCTAAACCTTCGGACGCCCCAAACCTATCGCGTGTCTGCACGTGCGTCTCAAAGAGCTATAATGGCTGGTGTTCCTCGAAGAACGCCAACTTAACCCAGCAATTGCGCGAGAGCACGTGTGCTCTTTGCGTCGGCTCTTTTGTATCGGCGGTGGAAGTTCGACCGCCAACCAGACAAAAAAAAAATGACAGCAGATTCACGAGGTGAATGATGATGAGTGGGCGAAGCTCCGGAGGGAATCATCGGATCTCCCGCTTAAGGGGACGCTAGCACAAACGCGTTAGAGACGTGCAGTACTCTTTAGTAAGGGGGAGCGGCCACAGCGTCTTACGCAGCCATTTACACATGCCGGAACGTGCACCGCGTTTGCCGACGCCATCACATGACTGCTGAGAGAGTATACCCCCCGTATTCATAAACGCTCCTCGACTTGAAGGAGAGTTCGCCCTGACTGTCGAAGAGAGAGGTTGTGTTGCGTCTCGCTCCGACGACCTCGCCTCGCCAGTCGCGCCTAGCTCTTCTCCCGTGCGGTCGTGCCTGCACATCGCCCCGGCGTGTGCTGCACGAGCCGCGTGGCTCACCATCGTCGGCGACGTCACCTGCAGCCGCGCACGATTTGCGCGTCCCAACGCGCAACCCTGTGTGTTCCCTGCGGGCTTGCATCGTGCGACGAGTGGATTTGCTTCAGTGTTGTGCTCCGCGAGTGGCGTTCCCAACCCGACATCTGTGCCGCGTCCCCGGCTGTGCCGCCTCGTGCGCGCATCGCGTGGTCGGTGCTGTGCGCGCGACGTGCGTGTAGTGTGTTTGCCCCCTGTGACGCGCGGTTCGCGTGTTGACTGCGGAGCCGAACGGCATGGAGGGCTTCCGCAGGCCAGGAGAGCGCCCGCCGCGCGCGGGCCATCGTCGAAGTGCGAGCGCGTCTCTCGCGACCTTTGTGCCCGTGACGCTACAAGCGTCGCGTGAGCGAGGCGAACTAGAGGTGCGCGCCGCCGAGATCGTGGACGCGTGGATAAAGAAACAGGCCACCACCACCCAAGCAGCTGCCGCCGCGGCCGCGCCCGCCGTCACCGAGACACACGTGGCGCCGGCTAAACCTTCCCCGCAAGCGAGCCTTCCCCCCTCGGAGCAGGACGCCGCCATTGCTGCCATGGCGAGCACCCCGCTGCCCCCATCCGACGACGAGGAGGCCATGGACTCCTCCTCCTCGCGCAAACGCATGCGCGAAGCAGAGAGCGAGGAGGAGGAGCAAACCGGTCGCCGCAGGCTGCCGCCGCCGACCGCCCCACCTTGCCCGGAGAGCAGGGACGACGGCGACGCCATCTCCCGGCGCCCGAGGGACTCAGCCGCCTCCTCGTCATCGCCCGCGGCACGAGATGGCGCCCCCGCCGATCCGCCGGCTGCGCCGGCTCTCCTGCTCCTCTCGACCACCAGCGCCGCCCCTCGGACGCCCGGCGAGTCGTCCGCTGCCTCCTTCGCGCTCTCACCGAGGGAGGGCGCGCGCATCAACACGGTCGCTCCTCCGGCTGCCGGTGAGGCTGGCGCGAGCTCTCCTGCGTCGTCTGCTACGGCGGATGCTCGTGACGCGCCCGAGTCTGTGCCGTTGGGGCTCGCGCACGATCCCCGAGCAGACAGAGCCCCAGCCGGTCCGACGCAGCACGGCCTCGCCCACCCAGCGGCGAGGTTCCTGAAGGATCCCCCCCACCACACTCTACCGAGGCAGGAGGGGAAAAACAAGAAGCAGAAGAAGGCGGGGAAAAGCTCTGCACCCAAACAGGCTTCCCCCCCTGCTGCCCCTCCGGCCCCGACGCCCACTCTGGAGGGCTCCGGCACACCCACAGCAAAGGCTGCTGCACAGGAGGCCCCAACCACCCATGCACCACCAGCTGAGGGCTTCCAGCTGGTGCTGTCCAAGGCCGATCGCCGCCGCGCAAGGGCACCAGTGAGTGCTGCCATCCCGGTGAACCCCGCGGTCATTGGCACGGCCCTCTTCCGCCCATCTGTGGTGGGTGGCACTTTCAGAGGAGCACCACGCCTCTCTCTTGCGGCGGTGCTCTCAGCGCGGCCAGGTGTTGCCGCTGTGAGAGTCAATCACAGGCGCAACATCGTGGCCGCCGACGCCACCACCCAGAGGTGCTTGGAGGAGCTGCTGGCCACCACGGAGCTCCGGGGAATACCGGTGACTGCCCGGCAGCCTGCCGAGCGAGGCAGGAGCACTGGTTTTGTCCACGGCGCCGACGGCATCCCCGCAGACGCGGACCTGCTGGGGGCCATCGAGTCGGGAGTCCCAGTGCTGGCTGCTACCAGGGAGGCCAACACCATCACCATCCGGTTCGCGGGGCCGGTCCCCCCTGAGCATGTGAGCCTCTACAAGCTCCGGTTCAGGGTGCGACCGTCCAGACCGCGTCCACTGCAGTGCCAGCAGTGTGGCCGCTTTGGGCACGTGGCTGCCTCCTGCGACTCGCCATCCAGCTGCCGTCATTGTGGGAGGTCTCACGAGCAGGGTGACAGCTGCCCCAACGCGGCCCACTGCCGCAACTGCGGTGGCCACCACCCCGCAAATACTCCTGCCTGCCCCAGGTGGCAGGAGGAACGCAGGGTGGCCACCATCTTGGCAACAGCGCCTGCTCCCCTCTCCCGCCGGGCAGTCCGCGCTGGTGTCCGGGAGGAGAACCTGCGGGCCAAGGCCACCTCAACGCCTGTGCAAGGCCTGTCTTATGCACAGGCACTGGCCGGCCTCCCACAGGCGCCCCAGCAGAAGGCAGCCCCCCCCGGACGGCCACCCACACCGGCCCCACGGAAGCAGCGACGCCAGCCGCCAGCCACCCCTGGGAGCGAGCCCACCACAGCCCCAGCATCACTGGCAATGCCTGGCCCGGACCCTCGGGACCAGATCATTGCCAGCCTGCAGCTCGCCCTGAAGGCCATCGGGGAGATGCTGCCTGCCGAGAGCCCCCTCCGAGCCATCTGCCTGCAGGCAGTGGCAGTCCCGACCACAGTCAACCAGCATGGCTGATCCCTCACCAGCCACAGCTGGGAAATGCCGTCGCCGCCCGAGTGTTCTCCAATGGAACACCAACTCACTGCGGCGGCGGCATGCAGAGCTGTGCGCGCACCTCCTGCGGTGTGATTTCGACGTCCTCGCACTGCAGGAGGTGTACACTGTGGCCGAGGACCTGCGGCTGCCGGGATACACGGGCTACTCTGGCGCCACCACCTGCTCGACGCAGAGCTGCACGGACGCTCCCTGCCTGCAGGGTGCCCACAAGAAGGGGAAGCCGAGGACTGCCATCTACGTCCGCAGCAGCCTGGCCCACTCGGTGACCCCAGTCTCGGACGTCGTAGGCGGCGCCATGGAGTGCTGTGCTGTCACGGTACGCCTTGACAGACAGGACACGACTGTGGCGAGCGTCTACGTTCGTCCTGGACAACAGTGGGACCCCTCCAGCCTGGTGCGGCTTGCAGCACGCCTCGGCGGACATGCAGTCCTGTGCGGTGACTTCAACGCCCACCACACCGACTGGGGCAGCCGCAGGTGCACCCGCCGAGGCAGGGACCTCTGCAACGCCATCAGCCGAGCAGGCCTGGTGGTACTCAACAAAGGAGGACCCACGTACGTCCGCCGTGGGGTGAGCACAGCCATCGACCTCTCCCTCACCACCGAGCAGCGCTCCTATGACTGGGCTACAACTCCCGACACTTGGGGATCTGATCACTTCCCCATCTTGATCACCCCCGGGTGTGGGAGAAGGCCGAGGTCACGAACATACCACGTCACAGACTGGTCCCTGTTCAGGAAGCGCTGCAGTGAGTTGGAAGATGGCTGTGACCTCCTGAGTGCCATCATGGAGTGCGCCCAGGCAGCCACAGTCCAGTGCTCTGCTCTGCCCGATACTCCTGCCCCGGATCTGCTCCTGCTCAACCTCCGTGCGTCCAGGCGACGCGTGGAGCGCCGAGCAATCCGGACGGGCAATGCAGAGCACTGGACCGAATACAGGAGAGCGGATGCCCGCTGCAGACGACAGGCCAGGCGCAGAAGGAGCCAGAGCTGGGGGAGCCTCTGCGCCACCATCGAGAACCGCTCCAAGGGCCCCCTGGCCTGGCGCCTCCTAAAGTCCCTGACCGGCAGGAAGGTCAACCGCCACCCCGTCCTCGCGGTGGCTATCTCGCTGGGCATCAGCGAGGCGGCCCTGGCGGAGTTGCTAGCGGACCACTTCGCCCCCCCGGCTGCCCTCGCTGCGGCCATCCTGCCGGTCGGACTTCCCCCTGCCAATCCGCCTACCTGCCTGCTGGAGCTGCATCCGGAGTGGGCGACCAGCCAGATCGCGGCCATCTGCCAGGACCCACTGACTCTCCACGAGCTGCAGATGGCCCTGAGGAGGGGCAAGCGTCGCAGTGCACCGGGAGCAGACGGAGTGACACTCCAGATGCTCCGCAACCTGGCCACCAGTGAGCAACGACGCCTGCTCGACTGCTACAACAACATCTGGTGGTCAGGACAGGTGCCGGAGGCCTGGCGCACAGCCATCGTGGCCCCCATTCTGAAGAGCAATAAGCCGGCTAACGAGCTGTCCTCATACCGACCGGTCTCTCTCACCTCCGCTGCCTGCAAGGTGATGGAGGCCATTGCTCTGGCACGGCTCGAATGGGTGGCCCGCGCCTGCGGGTTCCTCGCGGACCAGCAGACAGGCTTCCGGCGCCGAAGGTGCACTGCGGACTCCATCGCAGACGTCGTCTCCACCCTGGAGGACGCCAGGGCCAGCGGAGACCTCGCCATGCTCCTCCTCATCGACGTCAAGGGGGCGTTCGATGGCCTCCCACATGCGGTCGTCCAGCAGGCTCTGGACCTCCTGGGCATTGGCGGCAACCTGCGGCGGTTCCTGTCATCGTTCCTGAACGACCGCACCCTCAGGGTCCGCGTGGGCCATGCAAGGAGCACTCCCCGTCCGGTCGCAGCAGGCGTACCACAAGGGTCAGTGGTGAGCCCGTTTCTCTTCAACCTCGCCCTGGCCCGGTTGCCTGCTGCACTGCCGACCGACCCTCACTACAAGGTGGAGTGCTCCATCTACGCGGATGACATCGCCCTGTGGGTGCGGGGACCGCCACAGTCAAGCCGCCACGTGTGCCTGGCCCTCCAGAGAGCCCTGGACACCACGGCCGCCTACCTGGGAAGCATCGGACTCTCGGTTTCGACGGGGAAGACGGTGGCCCTCCTCGTCCACCCGAGAGCAGCGGCACGGCGCTCAGCTCCCCGGCTGCAGCTGGAAGGCGTGCGCATCCCATGGAGTACGACTGTGTCGTACCTTGGGCTGCGCATCGACCACCGGCTAACCTGGCGACCGGCAGTCGGGGCCATGCAGACCCAGACCATCAGGGTCCGCAAGGCCGTGTCGCAGCTCCTTGCTCATGGAGAGGGCTGCTCGGTGAAGTGGGCCCTGCGGCTCTACGAGGCGGCGGCCACATCACGCCTGCGGTACGCCCTCCCGCTGGTGGCGCTGCCGCCACGCCGCCTCGAAAAGTTGGAGCTGCAGCACCGGGCGGCCATCCGACTCTGCCTGGGCGTCCCCCGGAGCTCCCAGATTGCCGCTACCCTTGCGGAGGCTGGAGCATGGCCCCTGTCGCTCCTCTTCCTGCAGCAGGGGCTGAGGCACGTCGACCGCCTCCACCATGCTCCTGATGGCAGAGGCCTGCTGCGTCGCCTCCAGTCCCGGCCTTCCTCAAGGATGGGTCAGCTGTGCCGCCTCTACGAGGAGGTGGTTGGCAACCCACCGCCGAATGCGGTACAGCTGCCCCCACCGCAGAGGCCTCCTGTCCCCATCGCCACGGAGCTGCCCGGGATTTCGAAGAGGCGCTCACCCGCTTGCGCCCTGCAGCAGACGGCCGCCTGCCTCCTGGACGAGACCCTCGGAGACCACCTCCTGGTGTACGTCGACGGTTCGGTGGTACCGGACACCGGCTCTGCCACGGCGGCCTGCACGGCACCAGCCCTGCAGAAGAGCAGGCAGTGTCGACTGCCCAGACACGCCAGCTCGACTGCAGCGGAGGTGGCAGGCCTCCACCTGGCCGTCGACCTACTCTCTGAGGAGCTTCCTGGGGTACCAGCGGCCATCCTCTGCGACTCCAGGGCAGCCCTCCTCGGCCTGCAGAGGCCAGAAAGCGCCAGCCTTGGAGTCGCACTGCTGTCTACCCGGCTGACAGCGCTGCAGGACGCAGGCCACCCGGTGTCCCTGCACTGGATCCCCGCCCACGTAGGGATCCCGGGCAACGAGGCAGCCGACACCCTGGCGAAGGACGCCCACCACACCACTGTGCCCCTCAGTCGGGCCGTGACGGAGGGCGACTTCACAGGACTGAGGCTGCGGCGACACCTGGCGACCCACCACCCAGACAAACGGGTGGCACTGGGATGCCCCCCACGACCACTCCCCCAGCGAGGCCTGGCTCGCAGGGAGACCTCGCTCCTTCTCCGGCTCCGCATCGGCTGCAGCTGGACGGCAGCACGCAGCTACCGACTGGGACGAGCGACGTCCCCGGCCTGCAGCTCCTGCGGGGAGCCGGAGACGATCGAACATCTCCTGCTGGCCTGCCCGGCGTACCTCCAGCAGCGGGGCCCACTCCTGCAGGAGTTCCGCCGCCTGGGCCTCCCCTGTGGCAAGGAGGAAGATCTCCTCTTCCCCGGCCGACACCACCTTTCTGCACTTCGAGGCGTCGTGGAGTTCCTTGACTCGTCAGGGCTCTCCGCACGCCTCTAAGGACATTTCTACAAGCGGGAAGGCCTCACGGCCTCCCACTCCACCCCGGGCCTGACCGGCCTGGCACAACACCCCTGCAGACTCTGCAGCACGCCAAGGCCTTCCATCTCGGCCTGATACGTGCCGCCTATGCCTGCCGGTTTTGCTTCGCCCAGCCATGGCGTCTCCACTCTATCCCTTCTTTCGCTCCCACTTACCCCTCCCCGTTGGCGCTGAGCCGTGCTCCCTCAAGGGCTGCAGAAGATAGCGCCAACCTTTCCCTTTCCCTCAAGAACCACTTACCACCACCTCGACTTGAACTTGACTTGCCACCGCCTTGGGCAGCGCGTTCGAAACGCGTTGAAGGTAAGGTGGAGAGGCCACAGCGTCTTACACCAGCTTCTTACACGGGCCGTAACGCGCTAGCACAAACGCGTTAGAAACGCGCTAGAAACGCGGCCTTTCGTTAATGTTGGGTATTTATAGCCATCGTGGCCTGCATAGCTTCGTCACGCGCCCCCGGGAAGTTACGCCGGTGTGTACCGAGTGCAGTTACGTAAACCTAAGATTTACAAACGGGCGAAAACATTAGGATTAAGAAAGAATCTGTCGCTGTATTAGGGAAAATATGTACCAAATATCAGTCAGAAAATACGAAAATACGAGTGCATACATACTTTACTGTACGTACATTAAGTAAATGCATTTTTCGATAGCCTGGCGGCCTGGCTACAAGATTACAACCCGACGCTATCGTGTCTGTAGGTTGTAGTTAAGTCGTACTTTACGATTTTTGTGACAGATTTTACTTTGAGAAATTCAACTTTTGTTCACTAACCCCTTGCGCCACGCAGAGGGCCTGTGTGGTCGGGGTGGTTCGGGTTGAATTTCTCCGCCACAAATGCCACGGACGCCGATGTTTACACTGAAGCCGACACCGACGCCGGATTTTCTGCGACATGCGGCTCTTAACGCTGTCGCGTTAAAATGTTGCAGTGCATGCTGGTTGGACTCTTCAACAGGGCAGTTCAGACCAAGGAGGTTGAAAAAGTTGTCGCAGTTTCACCTAAAAGGCGAAGCATCAATTGCGATAGCAAATTTGTAGAGAGCTATACGGAGTAACGATAGTAGCTTTATCAGCTGTATAAACTTGGACATGCAGCAGCACCGGCAACACGCAGAACTGTTGTCGACGCCGTCGGCGTTTTGCCCGCGTTCGCACAAAATGCGTGCGGCGTTGGTGACTGTTGCCGGAGCCTCTGATATAAATAGGCACTTGGTGCCGCAGCTAAACGTCGCCTCCCCCCCACGCCCTTTCGTGCGTCAGAAGAAGGCGCGTTTGCTCTACATATATGGTGATGGTAAAGGAGGAAAGAGACGCCTACTTCTGCAGCCCTTAAGGGAGCACGGCACAGAACGCGCGTTTGTTCTCCGCCGTGCGTTCACTCCCCGTGAAAGCGCGCGTCCCTCGCGCCCTTCCACTCGCACATACAGCGTTCGGCGGCGCGCGGCGACGCTTTCATCTCTATTGACGTCATACGGAACCTCAAGGCGACGGCGACGGCTGACGGCAGAAATCTGCTTTGAAGTGTCCATATAATTGCTATCGCAATAAAAAAGCCTCCTTGGTTCAGACACACAGAAGTTACGACCACGCCCCGCCACTCCAGGTGAACGCGCGTGGACAGCACACCTGAGCCCCAACGCCACACGAAGTCGCGGAGGTGGCCAGATAAGAAGAATGCCGATATCACCCGCCACGAAAGATGGCTGGAACGTGCGCGGCAGGCTGGGGGAACCATGTGAAGTTCCTATCGCGGACATCTACATGAGGCAGACCTGCCGTACATGATTAGGAAAGTTTCGTCACAAACGTGAAAACTAAAGTGCCTGCGTGCCACTAGCGAAAGGAATAACAAATTAGTCTGTCAAAATTAGACCCTGCAAATTTCACTGCCTTCGCTTTGCAGTTAATCGCTATTCTATAAACTGATCTTAACACTATGCGTGTAAAAGATTAAGAGATAAGATATCGATGCATGAAGCACGTTTCTTTATATCTCAAAACAAAAAGAAACGGATCTTTATAATCGAGGAAAACAGATAAATCGCATTTCTTTCTTCTGAAAGTCTATCTTCTGATTATAAGTGCTCTTTAACATTCCGAGGATGAGGGGGAAAAAAGGCCGCAGGCCGGGGTGTTAACCAGAGAAGCCTCTGGTTGGCTACCCTACGCTGCAGAAAGGGAAATGAGGAATATGATGATGAGAGAGAAATAGAAAGAGAGAAAAAAAAACACCGCATATCCACGGGGTGAATGATGATGAGTGGGCGAAGCTCCGGAGGGAATCATCGGTAAACCGTGAATCTTCCGTGTAATTCGCCCAGTCTCACCGCACTAAATCGAACGATTGACTTCCACCAATGACACGCGCCATATGTGACGTCATTCCTATTTTATAACAGCGCCCTTCATTATAATTGCACCATCTCCCGCTTAAGGGGACGCTAGCACAAACGCGTTAGAAACGTGCAGTACTCTCTAGTAAGGGGGAGAGGCCACAGCGTCTTACGCAGCCGTTTACACATGCCGGAACGTGCACCGCGTTTGCCGACGCCATCACATGACTGCTGAGAGAGTATAACCCCCGTATTCATAAACGCTCCTCGACTTGAACTTGACTTGCCACCGCCTTCAACGCGTTTCGAACGCGCTGCCCAAGGCGGTGACAAGTCAAGTTCAAGTCGAGGAGCGTTTATGAATACGGGAGTAAGGCGGAGAGGCCACAACGTCTTACACCAGCTACTTACACGGGCCGTAACGCGCTAGCACAAACACGTTAGAAACGCGCAGTCTTTCGTTAATGTTGGGTATTTATTGTCATCGTGGTGCGTGTGTCCATGTGCGCTTCGTGGCGTAGTGGCTAGCGCCGCGCGTTCGGAAGCGAGGGGTCCCTGGTTCGATTCCGCGCTACGGACACAACTTTCGGAATTTTTTTTTCATAAAAGTAGACGTGGCTACCTACTACGACGACGACTACTACTACTAATACTACTACTACTACTACTACTACTACTACTACTTCGACATACTACAGAGGAGGGACAGACCCACACCCTAAGGAGCTTTGCCCCTAAAACATGGAGGAAATACGCGGCGAAAACGCGCACATGTGCGGACAATGAGATTGCTCACCGCTGTGCGCGAGAACTCACGCGCCGTGACGGCGGTGGGGCTTCATTGGATCCGGAGGAGATCGGCCACAGCGACCCCTTGTTAACCTTCCGTGAGATCGTCTCCCCCTTTGAAGAGGAATGCAGGTGCTTCCCGCCTCCACACCCAAAGCTATGTAGATCTCTAGTGATCACGCTTAGGATGCTTCAGATGAGGTCATATCCCTCGCGAGGTTTTCTAGGCAGGATTAACACAGAAATTGATCCACAGTGCCCTGATTTTGGGGAGTACTTTAGCACTCTAGCTCATATGCTCTGGCAGTGTCCTTCGTTACAGGATACGTCACTCACAAGCGAACAGGATTGTGACGAGGCCCTCGCAAGTACAGAACTCAACATCCAGTCCACGGCCGTCCAGAGGGCCCGCGAAAGAGCGGAGTGGCTTGGCCTCCCGATTCCGACATGGGAGCAGCCAGCGGCGAACCGGAGACATCAACGGGTCTCCGCAGGCTAGTGCCTCAGGACCTCAATAAAGTTTACTGTCTGTCTGTCTGTCTCACAGATTCGTCCGTGAGCGTCGAGAACGCACTGCAGGAAAACCAACTTACATAATGGAAGTATTTGCGCAGGTGCGCACACAATACAACAACGGCGCACGACATACGTATCATAGAACAGTACAGTTTACATCGCAGTTGTACCGATAAAAACAATGGGAACTGCAACGCCACGCTACCCAGACGAACTGTATATATCTGCATTGCATTACGCTTGTCACGCAATGCATTCCCGGCCGCCACCATGGGTAGGCCGCCCGTGCAGCGCATGACTGAACAGGCTGTCGTAAGCAAACGTAAGCGCGAACGCGCCCGTAAGGCCGATCCCGTGTATCGGCAACAGCAGAGCTTCTGACCGTCTACCACAGCGATCACAAGGCAATACTGTGCAAGTGTAGTAGAGTCATCCGTGAATGTGTGAGTGTGTGCGTGAATTCAATGGCTACATGATCTTTTCTTTTCTTTTTCCTTCTTTCTGGGGTTTTACGTGCCAAAACCAGTTCTGATTATGAGGCACGCCATAGTGGAGGGCTCCGAATTAATTTTGACCACCTGGGGTTCTTTAACGTGCACTACAACGCAAGAACACGGGCGTTTTTGGATTTCGACTCCATCGAAATGCGGCCGCAGCGACCGGGATACAGTCCCGCGATCTCGTGCTTAGCAGCGCAACCCCTTAGCTGACTGAGCCACCGCGGCAGGTCGGCTACATGATCTAAAATAATGGCTATGCAACTTAACGGAATGTGTCTTCATTCAACTTCAACGTTCAAAAAATACAATCCTAAACAAGCAATCAAATCACATATGCATCGCATCGGGTCGCTCAGCATTTCTTGGTTTCGTTGATTGGTCGTTGGCTTCGCACTTTGAATTTGATTCGTTTGCATGGAAGCCAGCTTCGCGTTCAACCATCTTTCTTTAAGAAAGGGGCTTTGATTTTGTAACAGCCGAGCTGTTTAAGCTCTTGGTTGCGCCACGTAGTGCGAACACAAACTGCTCCTGGCGATGACGTCACCGCGCTTTGCCTAGCAACCACCTCGCGGAGCGGCATGTGCTTCGCCTCCTTCGAGTTGGACTTGGAGCACCGAGGAAGTGCCAGTAGCTGTGCGCCGCCCTTCATTGAAGGTCTTCGCCAACTTGGGCCAACTAGGTACGTGCAACTGGGAACGTGCCAATCTACAATGACGAAAAGGATCCCTTAAATTTCTCCGATGCTGAACGGAATCGAGACCACGTCACCAGGGTTGCTCAAGAACAGCAACCCGACGCATTATCAGGCTGCGCCATAAATGCACCGGGTATCTGCGGCTTTTCAATGAACGCCTTTCACGCCAGCGCTTTAGCGAGCAGCGCCGTGAATGCACAGGGTACGTGTCGCTGTTCAAGGAACCTTTCGCCAACTCGGGTCGCTGAGTGTGCGCCACTGGGTGCGCGGCAAGCGAGAGAACGATTCTCAGCGTTCGCAGGCACCAGCGCGCCACGCTTCTCATCTTGGAGTCCGCGTGCAGACTTCCCTGCGGTGCCAGCAGATGGCGCAGCGTGCCCAGAGAGAAGTGTGAAACAGGAGCCGGGGTGCCGCATGACGAGTTTCTAAGCGTTCGCACGAACCGGCGCGCCATGTATTGCGAAGGCCACGCGCAGGCTTCCCGGTGGCGGCGGCAGATGGCGCCTAGTGTTCTTGGGGAAGCGCGAAAGAGCAGTACCACTGCAGCACACGCCTCATGCTGAACTCGTTTCGACGGTGGCAATACGAGATGGCAATACGCGCCATCGAATCGCAAGACGTCACCATGAGATGAGTTCGTCCGTACTTTTTTTTCTTTGTTTTACGCGCCATTTGTGATTGATTCATTCATTGATCCATTCCCGCAACATCGTACTGTACTCATGATCAGTAGCAGAACCGCTTTAGGCCGTACGCAACGTGATAGATAGATAGATAGATAGATAGATAGATAGATAGATAGATAGATAGATAGATAGATAGATATAGATAGATAGATAGATAGATAGATAGATAGATAGATAGATAGATAGATAGATAGATAGATAGATAGATAGATAGATAGATAGATAGATAGATAGATAGATAGATAGATAGATAGATAGATAGATAGATAGATAGATCCCTACATTAATTCCAGCAACATCGAATTGATTTCAGGGTACACAGCAGAACTGTTTAGAACTTTGGTCAACTCGAGAATCGTAACGAAAGCTCACGTGAATCCACTGCGCTCAAAGAAAGACAGGGCGTGAACGCGGAGGAACTGCGCCCGGCCGCCCCTTGGCTGCTAAAGCTAAATTACGTTACTAATGCTTCAGGCCCACGTGTAGTTCGCTCCGGCAGGATGGCAGTCTCCTCGCGAACGCTAAGTGGCTTTGTGACGACGACGAGCTGACGTCTGACGTTTTCAAACGGCTGTCGCCGCAATATTTAAATGGCCCTCGTAATCTCCAGCCCCTTCACAAGAGTGAAAGTCACCGTTGAAAATTTACACTTGGGGATTTGTCAGGGAGGGAGGTATGTATTGTAGTGTTATAAAGAACGAATCTTTCAAAAGACCAGGCGTTTGAGCGTTGGAACTTGGTGGTGAAAGTAGCAAAACGGAAACTTTTAGAGGCAGCTAGAGACAGAAAGAAAAAGGAAAGAGGAACTCCTGTTCACGAATGACGGGCTGAGAAATATTGTACTGCTTCGAAGGATTGTTCCGCATAATCTGTGGCGTCACCCTAGGAGTGTGCCTTCGACAGGTGTGCGTCTACCACGTGTGTCTGCGACAGGTTGGCCGCGCGTTTACTTTCAGACGCACTAAGCACAAGGGGCAGGTCGGTTGCAACGACAAAGCGAGAAATTGAAAACAAGAAAACGTGGACAAGACTTATTCAAATAATGGATTAGGGGAGATGAAACAAAAGAAAAGGTCACGTGAATATTGAACGACGGAAGAGGAGAGCGCTGGTAGCCGGCGTCGTAATCAGATAGACCGCGCGAGAAAAAAAGAGATAAGAACTGGTCGTCAAGACCGCCGAGATCAGTCAGGGATGCATATAAAGAGGAAGGGTTGACGAGAGCGCAAAAGAAAATCAGGGCGAAGGTCCTGAGGGACCGGCCGAAACGGTCCGCGTCTACCGTAACGCCTGCTAGGTTCTCAGCTAACTCCGAGATTGGCTACATCATCTTTTCTTTTTTTTTCCTCTGGTCGTCTTCATCGTGACGCCGTTCTCACCGTTTATTTCCCCGGTGAGATCAGAGGCACAGCCTGCGACATCAACCTCAAACCAAATTACGTCAAGCAACGGGATGTCGCGAGAGCGCAGAAAAAGGCAAGGCCGAGACAGCGCGGTAAAGGAGAAAAAAAAAAAGAAACAAGCGAGTAATAAAAGCGTATAGTACGAAGTCTCATACCTTAGCGTGCGGAAGAGGTAATAGGAAAAGCCGTGCCGAACCGACCGGGAGGACTAAGTCGTAATAAGGACGTCAAAGGCTTAGCGAGGTTGGGCAAAAGAAACGTGCCGGGACAAGGTGAATGCGAGGAATCAGAAAAAAAAAGAAGAAGGAGATTTGACGAGACGTCCTGCATTATTTAAAGGCCCTGCGCCACTGTAGGTCGGCAATCGGCGAAGCCGTCGTTGACTTCCGTCTGTGCTTCTTTCGTTGGAGGATATGGGCTGTCAATTCTTTATCGCGAGGTTATTGTTTCGGAGCGCCGAATAGCGTCGGGAGTTTAAAAAAAAGAAAAAAAAAAGAAAAGAGATAATTTCTTTTTCGCCGTCGGTTCCGCAGACGGTGAAGATCCTTTCCTATCCGGGAGAGCGGTTTCCGTGATTAAATTTTACAACCCTCGTCTTTGTGGTATTGCTTTGTAGGTTCCTTCTTGGAATCTGATTCTTCTCACCGGAAATACTATTTTTGTTTCTCGGTAAGAGAAAAAAGAACTACTTAATTCGCGCACATATATATGTGATTGGCTGTGTTGCGGTTAAAGTTAGTTAGCTTAGAACGCCAGTGCTAATTATTTTTGTCTCAGACAGTGCTCAGAAGCGTGCAAGCTTGTTTGTGAGTGCAAATGCACAACGTGAAAAAAATAATGAGGGCGCACGAGTGAACGACGAAAAAGTTAAGACAGTGCTGCTGTAACGCAAGGGCTGCTGCTGTTCGTCGTATAATTAACTACGTAGTAGTTCTAAAAATAGTCAATCTATGTCAAGGCCGTAATTTAGTAAGAGGATGTTGTGATTAGCAAGGGGAACCAAATGTTTTCGTCTGACCAATAAAGACAGATCGTACGAATTTGCACCCTATCGGTTTCTGTTTTGGTCTTCTCAGCGAGTGTGATTAATGCTAGGCTAGTAGGATATAGAGGACGAAAAAAAAATAAAAATAAAAAAGAAAGGTTTAATTACATCTTTTTCCTAACTCTCTTTTGAAACAACCTGTTCCTGTGGTGAGCTGCCATCTCCGTCGCCTGCGCTTGGAGCTTTTGGCTGTTTGCGCGTTGCGGGCGTGCGACAAAGGCGAGCTTATTGTTGCTGAATAGGTAGGGCTCCTCCTGTTCGATCCGGCAGCATTCTTTTGTCTGTATTTTTTTTAATTCTTATTTGAACTATTCCATAAATACCCATGAAGAGAGGCAAAGGTGGCCTGTCTGTTTTCTCATTGGGCCTACTTTTCGAGCTGTACTTTGGACAGGTACAGGAAAGCCCAACGAATAAGGAAAGGCGATATACCATTAATGGAGAAGCTTCGCGATGGCGAAGTTTGCGAGCAACAGCAACAACAAAAACACAACAAATAAAATGATCGAATAAAAACGCACACACAAAAAAAAACTATTTTTTGGTAACATTTATGGAGAAACATGCACAATCCCCGCGTTAGTCATTTGTAAGCGAACTATTTCTCGAAGCGGCGGAGCGTAAACGGCAGGCGCATCACGCCTTCTTGGGACAAGCCTCTTGCGATCTATAGACTTGCCGTTGACTACAGTCTCACAACGGCTTGGTCGACGTGTTAAAAGTTTCACTTGTTCATCTCTCGCGATTTTCGTGCGGCCGTAGATGGACCCGGAGCAGCAACGGTTTCCTCCGTCCACCTTCCTTTCCCCTCGCTCAACTCCCGCGCACACAAACCCCTGGTTCGCCGATGCAGCTCGGTCGAGTTGTACCACGCCCCAACCGAACGCCGTGTCCGAGCTTGCGGACCGGCATCCCGCATCAACCATTGAGACAGGGAGAATTGGTTTCATAAGCATTAACTCGCCTCCCTCCGCGCCCACCCACGCTATTTGCTAATGACCCGCGTGTCCAGCGCGAGCGAGCGCCGGCAGCAGGAACGTTCCCACCAAGTGATGCGCAACTCTTTCCGGTCGCCCAAGTTCACCGACGTGAGTATGTCTCTTGAGTGGCTGGCTGTATAACGCCCCGGAACCGCGTAACAAACATCACACCATCAAACGTTTGTTCGCGCGCGTTCGCCTGCCTGCCCGCCCCTGCCGCATTCCAGCCATTTCTTCACGCGCGCGCGGCAGCGTAGCCGCTACGCAGCCGAGCCGAGCCGAGACGGGTCGGACCAACCGCGCTCTCGGCTCTGTTCTTGAGCGTCCCGGCGCTTTCTCGCTGGCGCTGCGACGACAAACCAGCGGGTCGGTCTCTCGCCTTCGGCGAGTCGACGTACGGGTGTTAGCGCGGCGTTTTTGGGGACGACTGGAGAATGGGACGCGTGCCTCCGTTAATTGTGTCGTCTGTGCTCGTTGCATGCATGCTCCGAGAGAGCCCCGCGAGCGCTACCCGCTCCCCCCTCCTCCCCGCGTCTCGTACTCCTCCCCCCCCCCCCCCCCCCGGCCTTGTCCTCCACTTCGTGCTTCTCCTACCGCCGCCGCCGCCTCCTCGTCATCCTCATTCTTTGCGCGCGAAAGCACGACTTTCGTGTTGAGAGCGAGCCAGCCAAGCTTTTAATTACGTACCCGCCGACGCTTCCTCCCTAAGAATCCTGGCCCATTACCGCCGGAGAACGGACGGACGGGTGGGTGAGGACGGCCACGGGCTCTCGCACACTTCTAGACAGAGCATCGCTCGCTCGGCGCGTTCTGGGAGAGAAACATTTGCGATTCTCTCTCCCTCCCCTTACCACCTACTCCCGTGTTCCTATTCTGTTCTCTCCGACGAAGCTCGCCTTTTCTCGCCTCTTCCCTCGCACTCCTGTGTCCACCACGCGCGGAGGAGGGCGAGGACGGCCACGAGACGACGGCGAGCGAGCCGGAGTCCAAGAATAGCTGGTAGCACGTCTTCATCATCATCCCGAGATGGCGAGCAACCTAGCTGTCCACTCTCTCTCTCTCTCTTTCTCATTCTCGCCCTCACCGGCTCGTTCCTCCGTTACCGCACGGTCGCCGTTTCCTCCCTGGCGAGCCGCTTCTCCTCCGGTCCTCCATGCAGGCGCGCGCTCACGCGCGGCTGCGCCCGTAATGCGCCCAAATGGCGCGCCGCACGACTCCGCCACGCTTGATGGAAGAAGGGTTAAAGTCGTAAATGGCTTCCGACGCGTTACTTGTGTGCTGCCTCGGCGAGGGTTTTGTGGCGCGGTCGAAAGAAGCGGCACGGAGAGGAACACAACTGTATACATGTACGGCTCGGTGTCATGCGTGCCGAGCTTGCCGTGTCCGGGAGCGAAGAGAGGGGCTTTTTATTTATTTATAATTATAATTTTTTTGGTGACGCGGGTACAGCGTGATTTCTAGAAATGAGGCCGTAGAGGGCACTTACCGGTGATGTGCTTTGGCTCTCGTGAGGAGGCGTTGTGAAGTGCGTGTGTGTTTGTGGTGGTGGTGGTGGGAGGAGCGGGGGGGGGGGGGGGGAAGGGGAGGGGGAGTAGTCTGTGCGTCTGCGCTTACTTATGGCACACTCCGGCATTTTAGAGCGTTTTTCTAAATGTGGGTTCTTGAGAAATATATAGGCAGTGGTGGCATGTACGCTATTCGTTAAAAAAAAAGGACGGAAACTTAGTGGAATGCGGGCTACTTAAGTAAGAGGGCGAGCAATCCAGCGGAGCCAGCCTCCGCTTCTGTGACGCATTGCAGTGGTGCCTTACGGCGATGCAAGTGTTTAAGGCAGCTGTTGCGAATGCGTGCTGCCTCACTTGACAAATGTTGGCGGAGGGAGGTGCGGGATGTGCTTTCTTTAAAAAAAAATGTGGTTACCTGTGGGAATGTGCATCGCGCAAGTAAAGGGGAGGAACTTTGCAGGGGTGCGTGTCGGGGCTTTCGTGAAACATTGCGAAGGCGCCTGCGCCCGTGCACTTACAGCGGCATCATGAAAGGCGCTGCTGTAATTGTTTACTGCCTCACGTAAGTCGGAATACAGTGAGGCGGTCGGGTGCTATTCCTCCAGAAAGAAAAGGGGGAAAAAAGGACCACTAACGGAATGTAGATAGAAGAATTACGGGGGACAAACGCTCCAGTCGCGATGTTCTGGATTTCTGAAGCATCGGCTTTACGGTACTCCGAAAGTCGATGTTGTCGTTGCAACTGTTCGTCGTCCCTATTGAGAAAAAGTAGGTGGAGTGATGAACACTATTTGTTGAAGAGCAGATTGATTAAGATGTTGGATGGAGGGCGAGCTTCGCTAGCACAAAAGCCAGAAGCTTTATACGTTTTCTGACGCACGCAAAGCGCGTGATAGATCTTGCATTGACATGGTTGTATTTGAGGTTAAACCAAGACCTGAGGTGGTGGCGTGGTGGCTATGGCGTTGGCGCTGATAAGCCCGAGGGCGAGGGACCTAATCCCGACCGCGGCGGTCGCATTTCGATGGAGGGCGAAATGCAAAAACGCCCGTGTATCGGACATTGAGTGCACGTCAAGGAATCCCAGGTGGTCAACATTAATCCGCAGTCTCCCACTATGGCGTGCATCATAATCATATCGTTGTTTTGTCACGTAAAACTCCAGAATCTAATTTTAGATAAACTAAGAACTCTGGGTAGTATTGTAAGATACGTTACGGATAATGGCATTATAGAAAACTGCCTCCCTCACGACGCCCCATTTTTTGACTTGGAGACATCGCGCATGATCATCGTAAGATTCGCGACCGCGGATGACAACCACATATGAAGGAGCATGCTATAGCATGTCGCAATTATTAAAAAAAACACCCCCCTCTCAAGAACACTGGATATGCTCGTTACAGTGACAGGTTATAATAAGCTGTAACGCGACACGACCAGTATGGCATGTAGGGTGCGCGCGCGCGCGCCTAGCAAACTTAATAACGGCGGCCGCGAAACGAGCGCATCTGAACACCAGCGAAGCAGTGACACGGTTTCGTCCCAATTAGGCCCCCACCTCGCCGATTCCGCGCAGTACGCCGAAAGCTGTTTAAAAGTCGCGTCGGCCAACGAAAAAAAAAGTAAAAGGCAACCACGCAGAATGGTTCCTTCAATGTCGGCCTCTGTTCTCTCTATCAACGCGACGATGACTCAATCGAAAAAAAAAAACGCCACGAAAGGACTAACGGGCGAACAATGGAAGAGCCTTCCTGTTCCTTTTTTTTTTTTTTTTTTGGAAACGGGCGGCCCCGGCTTACGTTACCGCTCGGTCGACGCGAGCCATGCGCCCTTCACCGCAATGCAGGGAATTGGTGAGGCAGAGAGGCCTCCCAGGGGGAGGGGGAGTTGGCCAAGAAACCCGGGCCCGGCGGCCAAAGTCCGCGCGGTCGGGCGAGACGTGTTTACGCGCTCATCGAGCCTCCAAAAAGTCCGCCGCTGAGGGAAGGAAGGGAGCCGAAGGGATCGGGGCCGACGTCGACGAAGGGCCGGACGAATTGCCCCGGTCAAGGGAAGGGGAAAGGGAGTGAGGGAGGGAGGAAGACGGGGAAGGGGAGCCCCCTCGTTAGCCGCTGCCGTAGACAAGCCAAGACAACGTCGGGCCGAAGCTAAGGGAACTTAGGGAAGCCCCGCTTCCGTCCGAGAGGAGCGTTGCGAGTTTTTGTGTACAATGTTGTGAAGGGAGTGGCAGTAGACGCTTGGAACCCCGTTCCCAACCCGGTTTTGTGACGGGAAGTTGAATAGGGAAAAGTGAACTGGCCTTTGTTAGACGTGCGCTGGGCGTTGATGTTTGAAGGTGTTAAAGAGTGATGCAGATATTGAGGGCATTAGCTGAATAGAAGGAAAAAAAGGCAGTAAAAGATTTCGCAGTTTTGCCCCAGAGGCGTAGCATTGATTGCGATAGCAAATTATTAGACAGGTATACGAACTAGGGATATTAGCTTTATCGACCGTATAACCTCAACATTCGCTTTCTAACTAACTTAAGTACGGTGTCCGCCCGTGCACAGGTGAACATGAATGCATCTGGCTCGATGAGCGCAGAAACTCGCTGTCAAAACACTGGACTGAGAAAGCGCGGAAGCAGCTGCGAGTGAATTAGCCTTCATGCCATCTCTCACTTTAACGCGAACTAAACGTCGAAAGCCCAGCGACGAAGCTATCGGCCCTAGTTGCACTTAGTCCACATCGCAGATCGCTTTGAAGATGAGGCCCGCGCGGGCGCGCAGTTTGTCCAAGTCGCAGATCGCTTTCAAGATGCGGCGCCCGCGCGGCGCCTGTGTGTGTATATGTGTGTGTTAGTGTGCCTAGGTGGCACACACACATTACACACGTGCACACAAAGCATACAGTCATACGACCCTTATATTTATTTTTATTTATTTTATTTTTAGTACATGCAGCCCATCTTTGGCTATGACAGGGGTGGCGATAACATCATATGTCAATTGCGGACGAAAATATATGTTCACACGAGTGCAACAGACATACCGTTTCACCGCGGGCGATTGCGTCTTTCACACAAGCCTAGCGTGATTTCGAGCACATCCGCAAATTCGGTGTTTGCCTCTCGATACGAACGACGTCCCCGCGCGCTATCGCGGTGCTGCCGCTCCGTGAAGGTGAGCCTCCGACGCCGGGGCGCCTGCAGCCGCGGACGTTGCCGAGGCAAGGAGGCGGAAGTCAAGACGCCGCCGCTAATTTGCTCCCTAATTAAAACCGCGCCGTGGAGTGAACAGGCTCGGGCGAACCCCCCCGAGTGGGCGACACGCACTCCATTGATGGGCCTTTCGCCCTCGTGCGCCTTTCTTCCCGGCTTCGCGATGACGATGACAGCGCGGCTGTCCTTCGCGTGCATATGTTTGCACGACGCGCTGCGACCCTTTGCCCCAACCCCCTCCCTCAACCGTTCTGGTTCATTGTTCGGCCGGGCCGCGCACGAATACTCTCAAAAGCAGCCTTGCTTGCAAGGAGCTCGAGCACGTAATCATCGCGCTGTGCAGACGAACAAGCCACGGCGGAGCCGAGGGCAGTGTCGACATAATTAGAGCGTTTTATGTGGTGGGAGAAAGGGAAAACGCAGGAGGGTGACGCAGTGGGCTATGGCGCTCCGCAGCCGAGCGCGAGGACACGGGTTCGAATCGCTGGGCGCGGGGGCACTCGAATGGGATCGGAATGAGAGTACGCGCGCGTACCGTGTTTACGGCGGTTGTTCGGGGACCTCAGGTGGTCAAAATATGACATTGAGCCCTCCACCACCCCGTCCCTCATAAACCTATGTAGAGTGGCGGGACGTTAAGCGCCATAATTTAACTTAGCTTTTTTTTTTTTTTAGGAAAAACAGAGAAGCAGACCGAAAAGAAGTTGTGTGGAAATCGGCGCTGCTTTCCTCAACTCAAGCAGTGAGCAAACAGTTGTGGTGCATGCGGCAGTGATGACCCATTGGTGCTAATACATCGCGGCATTGAAGCGGTTCAGGGCCGACAACATCATTGCAAAAATGGACTGCTACCACGAGATGCTGCAGGCCGATTTGTCAGGCCGATGTGTTACTTCACTTCTTCATTAGTGCAATAGCCCAGAAAGGTTCTTCTTTCAACACCCCACACAGTGGGATGTTGAATTTCCGCTGACCCTGTTGGGGGAAAACTTGGGGAGCACCTGTGCAATCCATGTTGCACCACCTGTGTAGAGCACTGTTCCGGGACTCATGTGTTACAATCTGCTAGTCTTTACCACATGCAAGACGAACATTCACGCTCTCGAGAGCACACAGGGTCAAGCCCTACGCACGTGTCTGGGTTCTCAAAGGCGTGAGTGCACTAATCCTGACAGCTCTGCACGACATCTGTCCTCGCAATGGTTGCGAGGAAACGCCAACAACGAGAAACAATAAGTGCGGCGCTTATTTATGCGCATTGCGAGTCGAACTGCAATCGACGTCGTGCTGTTGTGCTACTTGTGCGCCGCTGACACTGGTGTGCAATAACCATGCGCGGATCCTGGGGGCTATATGCGCATGACCTGGCCCCCCTCAGAACCCCCCCCCCCCCCCCCCGCCCTTTAAAATTTTTGTGCGCGGCAGCAGCGCGTGACAAACTCCGGAAGTCCTTCTTCCCAGCTGCCCCTGTTATTTTGTTCCGGTGAGACAAGAAAGGGTTCTTAAGTATTGAACAGAACCCATCATCACGTAAAAAAAACTCGTCATTATGATCAATCACTATCTCAAAAACCCCTCCCACCCCTTGAAAAAAAAAACTGGATCCACACCTGGCAATAACCACACAGTATTAACGGCTAGTGTAGAAGATGCATCAAAGGTAGACTGAATCTCGTCGTGAGGATTAAATACAGGCCGCGCCAGTAGGTCAAGGCCGTAAGGGGTGTTGAAAGCACCATCAATAGCTCATAAGGTCGTAACACTTCACAAACTACCAGAGAGGAGGCATGAAATTCATGTGGAGGTCGAACAATAACCATCGAATAATCGGACTCCATACTAACTGTCGTATTACATGCAGCTCAGGCGTGGAATGAGAACGCACGAATTTTGCTCTTACTTGACGCTAAACCACGGTCAAAAAATCCAATGCACATTTAACTAAAAGACGTGAGCATAGCTAGAAGCTGAGCGCGCATTTCTCACTGCCTGTGCTAAACAAATAACACTAAACACTTCTCCCGGCATATGGAATAGAAGTTACGTAGTGTCGCCAGATATAAAGACGAAGGTGTAGCGAGAGTCTGCCAGGCGTCTGTCACATCAGCCCCGAAAGAAAACAGCAGGCGTAGGGATTAGGCCTACGAAGCGTCATATAGACACCGCTAGGTGGCGCGCCGGTTTCTTCAACAGCAGGGAGCCTACATGCAAGCGCTAGCATGTAGGCTCCCTGCTCAACAGCCGTAGCTCGACTCTGCGCGCAGCCAACGACGCCGAGAAAGAACAAGAAGTATATATAAGAAAGGAAAAAAAAGAGCGAAAGCTTTACGAAACGAGCCACGTGTCTTGGCGGCCTCTCGTCTATGACTAACGACGTTGCTAATCCCATCGTAGTGTGGAAGCACTGCGTTCTTGCGCATCGGGGCTCAAAGCGCCACATGCCTTGCTGAGGCCAGCACAAAGCCTGACGCAAGCGAACGCCTCGCGTGCGAAGGCCCGTGAGAGAGGCTGCAAGTGTATACGAAGGGAGGTTAGTCGGGAAAACAAAGAGCCTATGCTGAAAACAGGCCTGTATTCGGACGAGGGATTAAAGGGGGCGCTCGTGTCAGAAGAACGGTCGTTCTTTTTTTTAATTTTTCCTTCCTTTTCGTTGGAGAAAAAGAGGTTCCCGCATGAACACGTGCGCGAAATAGACCGAATTTACGACTTTATCTCACGGAGAGAAACGTAGCTCTCTCGTAAACTAATTAACTGACGACGCTAGGCCTGCTGGCGAAGCGGCAGCAAAGAAAACATGGACGCAGAGCAGGACGAACACGGAAATATGCTTACTGCGCATGACCTAGCCTGTCTTAGTGGTTCTTTTGTTTTACCCTGGCTGTATGTTTGCGTGTTGCGTGTAACTTTATCGCCTGTGTGACTTATTCTTTTCTGCGTGTGTAATTTTTTTTATAGTGCGTCGTTCTTCTATGGTTACTGCTAAAACTAAAAAACTCCAGGGTTTACCGTTTCGAAACTGCATGGTGGCTTACTGTGACCTCCTGGGGTCCTTTAACATTCACCCAAAGCGCGGTATACGCATTGCGTTTTTACATTGCGCCTCCACCAGAATGTGATCTCCGCAGCAGGGATTCGAACCCGCGACCTCGTGCTCAGCAGCAAAACACCATAGCCACTGCGCCACCACCGCGGGATTTTAGTACGTTTTCAACCTAATGTGAAAAAGGAACACACGCCGCAACTTAAAGGCACCAGCACTCACCTCTACAATGTACCCACATGTATACCTTGAGGGCAATAGCGTGTGCGCGCGTGTTCGTGCGTGTGTATGTCAACGAACCTAACTCATCCGCGTCATTCACCATCAGCCTATTTCATGTTCTCACTGCTGGACGAACTCCTCTTGAAGCTATCTCCAACTTCTCTGTGTCTTGCATCAGCCAGTCCATCGTATACCTCGGATCTTCCTAATCCCCTCTCCCACCTCTACTGCATTGCGCCCTTTGTTGCCACCCATTCAGTTACTTTAATACTAATACCGGTGGCTAGTGTATTACGTTGGTTTAGCCTATATCGTGATTCAGCAACCTACGTTCTTACGAACTTCTCCTGCGTGCGAACGATCTTACGAACACGCGCAAAGAACACGGTGTTCTCGAGGCTTGTCTTCGTAAGTACAGAGATTGACGGTTTTGCTATTGATAGGGGGCGCCCGTTCTTAACGGGCAAGTTTTCCCCTTACGACAGGTCTTACGAATCTGAACAGCAAGGACCGGTTTCGATCGTGACACACTTCGTTCCTAAGGACAATTCATTGCTTTTGAGCGCCTCGGGAGGTCAGGTCCCTGATTGTTGCCATGGCTCAGCTCGTGCTCTAACTCGATCCCATCGTCACGGAAACATAACATCGACGGAGATTTTCCTGTGTCACAGTAAGGCGCGTTTCCAATTAAATGCAGCGGACGACGTCGCATACGCGGTCTGAAAAGTTTCAGAAATCCCCTAACCTACGTTCTGCTTTATTCATAATTAACTTAAGCAATAAAAAGAAAAAAAACGAACATAAAGGCGAAACAGTCAGAACCTTGGCAGCATAAGCGCCAGTTGCGAATTAACGTGAGGGCCAAGAGAGAAAGACGCGCGAGATCCGTCGCACGATTAATACGCGTCAACGGGGACACGGTGAGCATCGCCTCCTTCTATATTTTAACTGCTACCTCTCTCCTCCGCGCAAGCGAAGCTTTCATTACGTTGTTTGGATCACCCGTGCCTCCTTCCATCTTGAGTCAGAGGCCGTCGAGCTATATGCCAAAAAAGCCGGCGCTCCAGACAACGTCGCAACTTTGTGACGCCAATCAATTAACGTCGCTGTATATACGCTCCAAGCGAAGACACGCAAGAGGCTGCAGAAATAAGAAGCAAAGAAAGAAAAGCAAAGATGGGGTTGCGCATCGCTTGCACGCCGGAGATGCGCCGCCGTGCCGCTAAAGAAGAGGGACGAGGCGCTTAATCCTTACACGCTCGGGCTCGACGGAAAATAAGCCCGTCTCTGTCGGAACACGGAACACGCATTTGCCATTTTCTCTCCGAAGCGCGTGCAGTAAGAGGCGCGCGCGCGCTGGCGGCAAACAAATTAAAGAGGCGACGGTGACGCGCTCAAGAAAGAAATCTGACTTGGTGCTATATACGAAGTAGGGATCGCCGCCTGTATACACTGCAGATGCGATGGGGGATAGCAACAGAAACGACTAAATATATATAAGTGAGGGAGAGGGACTGCATGCTTAGGGTGGGGAAGGGAGGAGTTACTGTTTTAATCTCGGCTGAAAACTGAAATGCGATGACTGGGACTTGACGTGCGCAGTCATGCTCGCGAAGACAGCGTTTGAAGACTCCAGTTGACTGTTTCGCTTCGTGAGAGTTGGTGACATATAGCACAGCATCAACAAGCAAGAAACTGATTCTCGTATTTTACGATGGTGGCCGCAAGCCGTACTGTAGGCTATAGTCTAATTGTAGGGCCAACGTTGTCTAATGTAATTCCAGTGGGGCACAGCGTTGGCCCTAGATTGGTACTGCCTTCCGCGCTGTTAGTGGTGGTTGTGAGTTCACTCCTTTGGATATGTTGAAGATTCAGCGTGTCCAGTGAACATTAACTGACGCCGACTCTCTCGAAAACCACCACAGATAGTTAGCGATGTAGCGTCACGTGAGCCTCCAGTGAGAAGAACAATTACTGGCCCACCGTGGTTTCTTAGTGGTTATGGTGTTGGGCTGCTAAGCACGAGGTCGCGGGATCAAATCCCGGCCACGGCGGCCGCATTTCGGTGGGGGCAAAATGCGAAAACACCCGTGTACTTAGATTTAGGTGCACGTTAAGAACCCCAGGTGGTCCAAATTATTTGCGGAGTCCCCCACTACGGCGTGACCTCATAATCAGAGCGTGGTTTTGGCACGTAAAACCCCATAATTAAAGAACAATGACTGAATTAAGTCATTTAAATCTGTGTGTACATATTGATAGTGTGCTAAACGTTTCTTTTGGTCGACGCGCTTGATTTCTGACGCATGCGCAAACTAACTTGTATGCGTTGATGTAAGCAAGAGATCACCGCCCCCGTAAATTTGTGAGCCCGTATCGCAGAAACTTTCAAAAGTGGGTCCTGCTCGTAAATGGGTTTGCTGAATCCGTCCAACCGATAGCCCCAGCAAGGCCGCTGTCCCAGTCTTTCCTGCAAAACTTTCTAAAGGGAACTCTGATGCCGCAATGGTTTCAGCTGCTTAAAATATTACGATTAGTACACAGATTTGCCTAATTTTCCTACTTGGGGCTTCAAACGTTCTAGTGACGTTATGTATTACGCTTTATCTTTCTAAAGAGGTGCATGCTGTCCAAATCTACGGCCCCGCGGTGGCTCTCCCTGGGTAAGAGAAGCTGACCCCGAAGGTCATGCTTTCGGTAACTGCATGCGCCGGAAGCGGTTGTGGAGACAAAAACACGTCATCGACGCCATATTTTGACATCCTCTATTTCAAGCACTTATTTTTCTGTTTTTGTTTTTTTAACACAGCGAGACACTTAGTCTCTGCACACATGTGTAATCATGGCGAATTGTTGCATTATAACGCTAATGTTGTTGCAAATGATCAATTTACAAAGTAGCAGCAACGCCCTCCTCCAAGCAACAAAAACTAATCTCGAAGGCCACGCTTTTGTTGGCTGCATACGTGGGAAGCAACTTCAGAACCAGAAAACGTCATGTATGCCATGTTTTGGACACCTACTACCGAGCGCGAGAGCTTCTTTCTCGTATTTGCTCGACCCAACTTTTGCTAGGAACTTCTGTTTCTCAAGATCTGTCTTTGTCTAAGTACTACGGAGGACGATGAGCTTTGCACCTCCGCTTGAACTTCCGTCCAAAAGGGATCATAGCGGCCGATATAGAGTCAATAATGGAGAAGCGTCAACCTTTTTTTTTGTCGTCAGTGGTTGGCCCGTGTCACTAGGGCGCACGTAACATAAGGTTACGCGATCAGCCTATACTTTCTTTAAGTCCACTGCAGGACGAAGGCCTCTCCCTGCGTTCTCCAATTACCCCTGTCTCGCGCCAGCTGATTCGAACTTGCGCCTGGAAATTTCCCAACTTCATCACCCCACCTAGTTTTCTGCCGTCCTCGACTGCGCTTCCCTTCTCTTGGTATCCATTCTGTAACTCCTAATGGTCCAGCGGTTATCCATCCTACGAATTACATGGCCTGCCCAGCTCCATTTTTTTCCGCTTAATGTCCACTAGAATATCCGTTATCCCCGTGTGCTCTCTGATCCACGCCTCTCTCTTCCTGTCTCTTAACGTGAGGCCTAACATTCTTCGTTCCATCGCTCTTTGTGCAGTCCTTAACTTGTTCACGAGCTTCTTTGTTAACCTCCAAGTTTCTGCCCCGTATGTTATCACCGGTGGAATGCAATGATTGCACACTTTTCTTTTTAACGACAGTGGTAAGCTCCCAGGCAGGATTTGGCAATGCCTGCCGTATGCACTCCGTACATGCCGTATGCAAACGGATATTTTACAATAAAACGAATTTGCTGTAACAAAGTGGCATTATTAATTCTTCTGCAGCCACTAAAGCGGCATCTACCTAACCACCCCGCCAACAAGACGGTTGTGTACGCTTTGAGGGTCTGCTGTTGTCGTAGTAAATGAGCTCAAAGGCCGCGAAATCGCTGAAGTTTGCTGATTTTCTTTTTTTTAATTGACTCATCGTGAACTTTGTCAAGACAGCAGCACCTTTTTTTTCCTTATATAACTAGGTACAGCTTAAAACTGTCTGGTTCGTCCCAACAAGTACACTTTCGAACCAGACAGATTTTGCGAACAGCTGACGATCGATTCATAAGGGAGAGAGAAAAACACAAAGGCGATCGGAGTCAACGAGAACAACTATGCGATCGAGAAAACAGATTACAAGCCATAGGGGCCAATGGAACGCTTGGAACGTGTAAACAAAAGCTCCCAGCCAAGAAGGCAGGCAGGCATGCCGGGAAGGCACGACCGACACGGTCAGGGAACGTAAAGACCATCTTGATTAATTACGACCGGCATTGAGCGATTACGCTCCGCTGCGTCACACCTCGGAAGGAAACTTTATTTTTCTTGTTCTTATCACCCTCCGCTATCTTTACGCCGCCGAAAAGTTAATTCGTCTTTCGCCTTGCTGCATCGCCACCCCCCCCCCTTTTTTTTTTCATTTGTAATAAAATAACTCGGGTCAAACCCTTCCTCATCACGTTCTAATGTTTCTTTATTATCTTTTAAAACTTTTTTTTCAGTCGCCAAGCGGGCGTGAAAGCGTCCACCCAACTGACTAATCAGCAAAAAAAAAAGAAAAAAAAAGAAAGAAAAAGAAGAGAAAAGAGGGAATAAAATGCAGAATAAAAATTATATCGAGACGGCCGCGACTGAAAGAACACGCATACTCCTGTTAAAGCGATAAAAATATATTGATTAGACAGTGAGGAAAGCAAAGTGAAGTTTCGCCAAGTGGAAGCGATGGGTTCAGGCCGTGGGTTCAGACCGTACCTTGACTCCAAGGATAGAGAAACGGGGGTAAGGGTGAGGCGTCAATGAGGGGGAGTGAGGGAGGCAGAGCGGTAATAATCAAACCGCTATGTATAGCCGAGACTCCTTAAGCTCTGCGTCGGCTCATAGGAGGGACTGGGAAAGAAAAAAAATAGGAATAATGGCAAGAAAAAAAAAAGCACACCGAGAAAGCGGAAGCAGAGAGATAGGCACGGGTTAGAGAAGGAGGGGGGGTCAAGGCACCGGAATCAGAGAAGCGCAATTAGGTAATTAATTCGCTACTAACAACGCTTTCTCTTCTATCATTCATTCCATATATAACTTGCCCTGCCAAATCTTATTAACCTCTTTCTTTTTTTCTGTCGAGACATTTAGGGCTCTTTTTTTCTTTCTTTCTAAGTGCTGTTCAGGCGAAACGTGGAAAAAAAAACAGTGCCAGCGGTCTTTCGAAGATAGCGCGTTCGTTATTGGTAAGAAAGAAAAAAGAATATCCCGGCCTCCTAGAAGAGCTCTTGCCAATTGCCTTACATGCATACGAGCAAAGCGGCGAAGCCATCGCTAAGGGGGTCGAGTACGATGAGCGCTAATACATATATAGAGCGTAAGAACGCGAGTGGCAAGAAGCAGGAAGAAATTAAATGCACGAAAGCTCGAACCCGACGCGATAGGGAATAAAGATTGAAACCAGCGAGAGATCCCGCTGATTCAATTAGGCCTCGTTTCTTACATTCATCTAGGCGTCTCCGTCATCCCCCCCCCCCCCCCCCCAATCACTCCCTCCCCTTTCTCTCTACGTTCCGTGACCGATACTTGTATCTACTGTAAATTAGCCGTGTTTCTGCGGAGGGAGACCCTTGAGACGTTAAACTCTGCGCTGTTTTGTTCGTTAATTTCGCGAGGTCTCTCATTATGGACGCTCCTTCTCTCTCTATCTCCTTTTTTCTTCTTTTTTTAAGTTTTGTCGTAGAGATGTAACTCAGACTACACAGCTCGGCTGGCAAAACCGGCCAAAAACCGCGAGCGCAGTGTTCGCAATGAAGCTAAACAGTGGCGTGCTTGAGTTCAATTAGCATAAACGCAATTTGCGTGCTTATTTTTTTTTTCTTTTTGTGTGTGTTTGTGTGTGTATGTGTGTGTGTCTCCACGTCGCATTTGTTTCTTTTTGTTAATACGTCGTTCGATTTAGATAAATTGTAGTTCTTCCGAGTTTTGATCAGGCCTAAAATAGCTCGGAGGAAGGCCAACTAGCGAGTGTGCGCTGTGACGGAAGGTTCACGACGTAGTTTGTGTTCTGCGCCCTCGCAAAACTTGTTGTTCCACTCGAAGCTGCAGAAGCTGCGCTTTCTCGAGGACGGATGCTTCGGTTTCTCGCGCGCTTCATTCGAGAAGAATAAAAAGATGCGTTATTGTTTAGAGTGAGAGCGAGACAGAATTAAAAAAAAAAAAGGCTTGAGAAACTAGCGAGATGTGTTAGTGGGCACTTTGCGCCCCGCCGGCCCGCCGTTCGAAGATTAGTGAGAATGCCGTGTTTTACGTCAAACTTCGTAAAGATACTGCGTAATAAATTACTTACTGCAATGATTCGAACTTTTTTTATTACTGTATAGGCGTAATATAGTATATATTACTTTTGTGGGATCATCACCACGTTTCTTATAAAAAGCGTCACTGGAAATTGTTGCGAATGTTATAAATTGCGTCTCAATTTTAAGCCGGCAACTCATTAAGAGAGCGCTCCTCCGCGTGTATGTCCATTTGTAAGTTGTGCCAGAGCTACCACGCCGGCCTAAAACACCAGTGTTGCCATTTTGGCGCATTTCTCGCTAGATCTAGCGGTATCTATGATTGTTTAGTGGCTACAGTGCCCTTTCAAAATGGCGCGGACCTATTTTTTGCGGATTTAAAAAAATGCTATTAAAATTTGCTTGGATCCAGTAAAAATATCTAGCGGATGTTATCGCATTTTAATTCGTGCTAGTGAACCTTCCGGAAAGATGGAATAAAAATGCAGAACTGATCTCAATGTTGGATTGTAATTTCAGAGTATGGCTTTCTTAAGTTAGCATAACCTTTAATTAGGACGATCACAGGAAGCCCAGTTTCGAAGTGCTGTCGCAGCAGAATTATTGGAGGGGGCCACGGTGCCAGCATGAGGGCTCACACGTCACAGGACCGGAATGGAATTCAAAGCTGAGGTATCGAGAGTTTTCCTTCGTGGCGAGATCTGCCAAGGCAAGCAAACATGAATCATGCTTGCCAAGCAAAATTATTCCAACATACATAATGTTCATGATATTCAGTACAATACTAGCTATACCAGCTATTGCTGTACGGTACCAAACACACCAGATATCACTGTGCAATACTAAATACAGGAGTTATCGATTTACAACACCATCTGTATCAGATATCGCTGTGCAATACCAGCTATAACAGATATCGCAGTACAATACCGTCTGTACCGATAATCGCTGTTTAGTGCCAAATATACCAGCTATAGTGGTACAATACCAACTATGCGAGACATTGCTGTGCAATACCATATAAAGCAACTGTCACTGCACAATTCAATCAGCACTGGATATCGCCGCGCGATTACTATACTATAAGACATCTATCGCGGTACAATGCCAGTTATAACCGCTATCGCTGTAAGTAATGCGACAAATACACTGACGTGCATCACCATGCATTGCCATTTCCCTACGCACGCCCCGCACGCATCATATCTATCAGATATCACAGTACAACACCAGCTATAACAGCTATCGCTGTACAATACCATCTGCTTCAGATATCGCCGAGCATTTCCAGCTACAATATTCATCGCGGTACAATACCAGGTACATACCAGCTTTCGCTCTAAACCACACAACAAGTGCACTGACACGCGTCACCACGAATGTCTTTCACGACGCCCGCCCGGCAAACTTTTCCCCGCAAGGCGCGCTCACGTTGTCGACGGGAAGATTTATTTCTCCCGCCACAAAGAGACTGGGCGGCTTGTTTTGAGGTCGTGGCAGGCAGCACGCAGCAAGAACACGCAATTTAGTTGGGGTCCCACTTCTCCACTTCGGCACTTACACGCGTTTTAAAGATTCCCCCCCGAAACAACGCCCAAAAAGAGCTCGGGCCCCGCAAGCAGCGAGTCCGCCGCATAATTAATAACCCCCCCAGCACCTCGGGTCTTCGCTGGAAGATCTCGGCACGGCGGGCGTCAAAAACAACCCTCCCCTGCGGCTCTCTCAAGCCCCGGCACATCCTCGGCGCGTTTCTGTCCGACACTGCCTCCCCCACCGCTGCCAACCACTTTTCTCTTCTCTTAAAACTCCGGTGATAACAGCTTTCGATTTCGCTTAATGTGACAGTGCCTCCTTTACGTAGCCTTTAAAAGGAAGCCTTGGCACAGAGTCAACTCAATTTGCTGTGTTCGGTTGTTTTGTTCGGTCTTAATGTTCAGACGTTGTGTTCGGTAAGTGTGTACGGTTGCGCACTAACGCACTAAAGACTATCGTTGGGGAATCTTGGTTATAGCCACAAAAGCTTTCTGGCATATCGGGCATACATGGTGAGTGAAGACGCTGCGGGGCTGCGCGCGATGGCTTTATAGGACTGAAGAACAATGTGAAGTACTTCACGTGACGCTACGCTGGACTTACAACTAACTTCACTTCCTGTCTGTCAATACACAAAATAAGAGGGCGTATGAGCAGAAGCGTTGTGAACGTCGCGCAAATGGCAGGAAATAGAACCTAGCGATGTCATATCGCTGGTTACACAGTAGCTATACTATGCATACCAATCCACATAGCTAGCAACTCATATCAGCCAGCACTGCTCTAGGCATTGCGAAGTCATCAAAAGTTCATTAAGTAGCAATATCAAATCGTGTTAGATTCTTAGGTTCTAGGTATTTTCTAGGGACCGAAAACGTATATGTTGCACGAAGCATGTTGCACGGTGAAGATAGAAAGGTGTGAAAGGTGAAACACATGTGGCGACGGCAGCGTGAAATTTTCACGCCTAATACTCATGACTTCACGAATTGCGTATCTTCAGGCTTAGTTTACATTGTCAATAAAGGAAAAGTCGTGCGGCATACGAAAGTCTCGCATACAACTCAACGTGACCACTTTTCTCTGAAAATACTTTTTCCGCACAAAGGAAAGAGAGAGAAAACTAAATGCGCAGAGATACCACGAATTCCATGACGTCACACCGAGGTCATCGAAACTGCGATTCATGATGTGTTTCCAATGGAAAAGCTTGGCCCTATATTGTGTGTCAGGGGCTGCGTATGTTTCTAAGTCTTGCTTTCCGCTCACGCTTGTCATCTCAATTTTTCGTACTGGTAAAGGAGTCATCTTTCTCAAAAAGTAAATGCAAACATGCTGTTGAAAAAACATGTTCTACCAGTCTAATCTATTCAGTTGCTTCTCTTCGACCATACATATAACAAATTTTCCGTCATACGGCCATACAGTTCACGCCAAACCTACATAATGGCTGCTCAACTAGCGCCTGACACTGCGTATATTAACGGCACAAGATGTATTAAACGGGTTTTCTGAAAGCAAACGGCGCCCTAGCTTTCTCCCCTTTTTAAGGAGCCGGGCGTCCTCCTTTTTCAACCCCTTCGTCCTCAACTTGTCCTCACCACCTGCCTGCCCATCCTCCCCCCCCCCCCCCCCCAGGCCTCGCATCGCTCCAAGAGGCTTCAAAAACAAGCGGCGTTCACCGTACCCGATCTTAGATGGGCGAGAAAACGGTGATTAATCTTGGCGTCTCTGCTGTCTCGCGTCTCTCCTCCCCCAATTCCCTGCCTTTCCCCATCTTATTCCTTGTCTTCTTTTCCTTTCCTCTTTCCTCCTTCCTGCCGTAGGAGTCAGTGCATTGACGGGAAAATGGTAAAAGGTAGGGAAAGACAGGGAGAGGGGGAGGGAAGTGGGGGAGGGCTTCGATGGCGTGCTTCCCTAATTTTCGGGTGCGCTCCCGAAGGTTGCGGTACGCAACGCACGGCGGCATTGGAAGGAAACGGGGAGAAAGAGAGCAGAAGAAGCCGGCGGCCTCGCGAATGCTGTTCGCGATCGGTCGGGCTGCAGGTCGAGCAGAAGTTAACGGGAATTTTTCTCGTTTATGCTTTTCTTTTCTTTTCTTCAAGAACAAGGGAGAGAGAGGAGTGAGTAGGGAGGTGAGGGAAAGGGGGCGCGATCACTGCGTGTACGCGTCCACACGTGAGAGTGTACACGCAGGAACGTGGGTGCGTTCTGGGTCGCTTCATTAAAGGACTGGCGGTGAGCCTTCGCTCGCCGCCAGCCCCTCCCCCCCCCCCCCCCCACCCCCTAACACCCCCAATCTAAAAGCAGCAGCGTGACCGGCGCTTGCTGGGCCGCCGAGGAAGAAAAAAAAAAAGAAGCAGCTCGCGCGCGACGAGCAGGTCCAGATATTAACGCGTCATTTCGCGCGTTCCCCCAAAACTCCGATAGCGTGGTTCTTCGCGATCGCACAGGCCTTACGCATACGCTCCTGTGGTGTTGTTGCTCTCCTTCTCTCTCGCTCACCCATTGCCCCCCCCCCTCTCTCTCTGGTTGTATAGAAGCTTGGACTGTTGTCTTTGAGCTCGTTTATAGTCTTTGTTTAAATCTTTCGGCGCTTTCTTAACGCCCGCCGTGAGAAACGTTTTCCTTGTGCCGTGATTGGAGAAGCGAGGGAAAGGCGAAGGCCTTCGAATAACGTGTGAACTCGAGAGATGAGGTTCTTTTTTCGCTCGTAGTGCTGTTCGTGTAACTTTTCTAACGGGAAAGAAAGAAAGAAAGAAAGAAAGAAAGAAAGAAAGAAAGAAAGAAAGAAAGAAAGAAAGAAAGAAAGAAAGAAAGAAAGAAAGAAAGCTCTGTTGTAGCGATATAC